>NC_053154.1:289431825-289732064 GCF_016835505.1 Polypterus senegalus
CTAAGGCATCAAGATACTATACGCTAATTTTTTTATTTGTTTTCAAAACTGACACATAAGACCAAAGCTTGGCAAATGATATCTGTATTCCTGTGGGCCCGTGTGTAAAGCTGTATTATGCCTTGAAAGTCCATGTTTGCCTCATTGTTAAAATTTAGTTGGCTGAGAGTTTAGAAAGATGAACCACAAAAGATTACCAATGAGCCCAACAGGGAAATAGAAGAAGGAATTACAAAATGTATTTGGAAATAATTTACAAACCGTGGGAAATGAGCTATAAACACGAATAAATAAATAAATACATTTTCCCCCGGACTATACAATAGTCATTCGTCAGATTCGTCAAATAATACATCTTTATTATAAAGAATATTATTAATGATGTGCCTATCGACCTTAATGGGGTAGCCATAGAATTTACAAGTACCTATAAGTTCCTAGGGGTCCATATCACTGATGGTTTCTCATGGTTTCCCAGTAGTACTATTTCTTGTTGGGCAGCACACTGGCATAGTTGCCTCGCACTATGTAGACCTGGGTTCGTATCCCAAGTCCTCCCTGCATGGAGTTTGCATGTTCTCCTCATGTCTGCGTGGGTTTTCTCTGGCTGCTCTGGTTTCTTTTCACTGTCCAGAGACATGCAGGATAGGTGAATTGGCAATGCTAAACTGACCCTAGTGTATGCTTGGTGTGTGTGTGCGCACCCTGCGGTCGGCTGGCGCCCTGCCCGGGGTTTGTTTCCTGCCTTGCCCCCTATGTTGGCTGGTATTACCTCCAGCAGACCCCCATGACCCTGTAGTTAGAATATAGCAGGTTTGGTAATGGATGGATGAATTGGCAATGCTAAACTGACCCTAGTGTGTGTGTGTGTGTGGTCACCCTGTGATGGATGGCGCCCTGTCCAAGTTTCGTTCCTGCCTTGCACTCTATGCTAGCCAAATCTGCAGACAATTTAAAAGTAGCATTTTGTATAGCTAATTATAGCTTATCATGTTCAGATACATACGTATAGTTGAGGTAAAAGTTACTTATCTGTTTTTTTTACCTCTCTGGCAAGGGAGAATGGTATGGAGGGGCAAACTTGCAAGGGCGTTCATTGTCTTCTCATAAGTCACTCTACTGATTTGGGGGCCTAGAAATTAGAGGGCTTCTCCAGACATGTACTGGGCCTACACCAAGGCATATGTCCAATTCCACTATATTATTCTCACTTGTACTTTCAAGTTGATGCCTTTGAAGGAAGAAACGATATTAGAAAGGTTGCTGGCACAGAAAACACATGTTTAGAGAAAAGAAAAGATGGGGTGAACATTCACTGCAGAACTTTCTTCAGAAATAAACAAGCACAATGTGGTTGTAAACACATACACGTGTGTGGGGAAGAGTGCAGGTTGATATGAATAAAACTTGACTTGATGTCACTTGTTACTGGGGGGCCCCAGGAACCGCGAATAAAGATTGGGTGGGCAAGAGGGCTAACTGTATAAAACTAAAGTCCAGATGGCCAGGGGTCATCTTTGGACCTGTCTTTTGGCTTACGAACACGTCTTTACTGCTGAGTTGGTGGAGGAGAGAGTTGTGAGTGGGAATGAAAGTGAGAGATTGAGTGTGTGTGTGTTGTGTGTGCTTAAGTTTGTATATATTAGTGAGGACAGTTTACTTCTGATTTGTATATATTTTTGGGCGGACGTAATCTGTGTTTGTGGGTGCTCATTTTTTCACTATTGCCTTGTTTTTGTTTTTGATTCTTTTTCTGTCCATCCTTTGTGAACTGTCTGTTGAGGAAGAAGAAAGAAGAAAAGATTTTTTCTTTTATTTTTGCCAGATTTTTTCTCATTATTTTTTGCTTTGGACTCACTGTAATTATTGTACATAGGACCTGCACTTATTGTTCTTGTTTTTGTTAATGCTTTTGCATTGAACTATATACAGTACAAATGCAGGACATTATTGCAAATAATTATCAGCACATCTGGAATTCTTTTTTGGAACAATCATCACTGTCTATGTAAGTCCCATTGCATGGGCACCACCAGGGTAGGCCCCAGCCCCCAAATGACCCTAATCTGGATTAAGCTGGTTATGAAATGAGTCTTCATGTCAAAAGAGGTCATGTGTTCTCAACAGCACCTTTATTTTTTTGAAGATTGCAAAGAGTGATATTCTCTCCTCAGATCCTACCTAACTTAAGCAGAGCAACACTCTTATTATGTTCATCAAAGTCGGACATGGTAAGGTACACTATGGAAGTCCTCAAGGCCAGGCAGTGGGTGGTTCAAATGACCCATTTCTTTTTTTTTTCTCTCTTTTTATATTTATATATTTTATTAAAATAAAAAACATTCCATACATGCAAGTCAAGTTTAACAAAACTGGTTTGAAACAAATCAACCACCGCTAGGTCAGTAGAGGAGCACTTTAATAATAGTAAAAATATGTAAATAAATAAATAAATAATAGAACAGAAAAAGAGGGGAGAGAATCCACTTCCTCAATTTAAATGCTTATTCTAAAATGTTATTGATTAGATCCTGTCAGGTTTTGAAAAAGTTTTGTACGGATCCTCTAAGTGAGAATTAGATTTTTTCCAATTTTAGATAATTTATAACATCAGTTGCCCACTGACTTAAGAGTGGTAGGGTAGGATTCTTCCAGGTTTGCAAGATAGGTCTAAGTGCCAATAGTGAAGTAAAGACAATTACAATTTGTATGTCCTTCTCCACTTTAAGCCCATCTGGGAGCCCACCAAACACAGCTGTTAGCAGATTAAAAGGGATTATGATGCCAAGGTTGTCTGAAAGGCATTTAAAGATTTTGGTCCAAAATGATGTTAATTTGGTGAGGCTGCAGCTCGATTGCAGTGTTTGCAGGTTGGATCTTGCTCTGGAAACATTTGACACATTTCATTAGTGGAGCCACAGTCTACTCTAAACAGGACATCAATGACAAAAGATGAAGCTAATTTTGGTAGGGTAGATGAGCAGATGCTGCAAAACCTAAATAAAATAAACTGGGATAAATTGAACACAGTTGAGGAGATGTGGGGCAGGTTTCAAAGTGTGTATAATAAAGGACTTCCAACATTTTGAAGTATGTGGCATGAAAGGTTGTAGTCACATGTTATTTGCAGCCATTTTTGTACCACTGTAAAAGCAATCACAGGCACCATCAGTGAGAGGGCATTGGGCACATGAAGCAATGCTAGAGAAATGTCACACTTTTAAAATGTAGTTGAAAAGTTTATATGGGGTGCATTTGAATCTGTATTTTGCTACAGGACTGTTATAAATGATGATCTTTACTTGATGTGTCACCATAACCGTTTGGCTGTGGTGACAGTGGCAGTGAAATAACAAACTCACCAAAACAGTGGGCAAACCATAAACCACTGCAGATATGGTATTGAATTCTGAGATGGAAATTGAAACACATTGTATTGCTGATTGGAGATGTTACAGGTTTTCAATGTTTTTGGACTTACCTTCAACAGAAAGTAGTGCAGTGAGCGGGAATCTACTTTAGTGATTGGCACAAGTGTAGCTTAACCATTTAGTCTTCTTGAAGAGAGCTAGTAAGTCTCTTTGATTAAAGCGGCTGTCCAATTGCAGATAAGGATGTACACATGAGGAACTATAACCAAACTATACTCAGCAAAAAAAGAAACGTCCCTTTTTCAGGACTGTGTATTTCAACAATAATGTTTTAAAAATCCAAATAACTTTACAGATCTTCATTGTAAAGGGTTTAAACAATGTTTTCCATGCATGTTCAATTAACCATAATCAATTAATTAACATGCACCTGTGGAATGGTCGTTAAGACCTTAACAGCTTACAGAAAGTAGGCATTTAAGGTCACAGTTCTAAAAACGCAGGACACTAAAGAGACTTGTCTACCGACTGTGAAAAACACCCAAAGAAAGATGCCCAGGGTCCCTGCTCATCTGCGTGAACGTGCATTAGGCATGCTGCAGGGAGGCATGAGGACTGCTGATGTGGCTAGGGCAATAAATTGCCATGTCCGCACTGTGAGACGCCTAAGACAGCGCTACAGGGAGACAGGAAGGACAGCTGATCATCCTCGCAATGGAAGAGCCCGGATCTCAATCCCATTGAGCACGTCTGGGACCTGTTGGATCGCAGGGTGAGGGCTAGGGCCATTCCCCCCAGAAATGTCCAGGGGCCTCATGTATAATGCCGTGCGTAGAACTCGCACTATAACATGGCGTAAGCACAAAAGCCGAAATGTGCTTACGCACAGAAAAATCCAGATGCAGGAATCTGTGCGTACTCCAACTTCCACGTTGTTCTGCTACATAAATCCCTAACAGCGTGAAAACTAACGCTCGTGCACGCGCATTTTGTAACGCCCCAAATCCTCCCAGAATTACGTCTATTTGAATATGCAAATCAATATAAATCGCTCTTAAGCGCAGCCTTCTGTGAAAAGACAATGGGAAAAGCACGGGGAAAATATAAGAATTTCAGCGAATACCAAGTGGAGGCAAAGGAAAAACATACTATTTGTTCAAATAAACCGTGGTATAATCAACAAAATGAAGTTGATCGAGTGACATAGCGTGTTGGAGAAACTTGAAAGCTCACATTCACAAAATCGCACAGTGCCGGAAATAAAAAAGAAGTCACATATCAAAGTTGCCGTGAAAAGAAGAGTTGTAAGCCCACTGTCTGAGTGTCATATGAAAGCTTATTAGGTACAGAGAAAAAGGCACACGGTGGGGAAAAAGCACGAAATGTCAACTTTAATCTCGAATTTTCCACTTTAATTACGTAGTTTATTTTGTCATTTAGTAGAACATTATAAACTTCATCTTAAAATCGTTTAATTAACCAGTTTCTCAAAATTACATCGTAATTAAAGTAGCACGTTAAATGCTTTGTTTTGTATTTGATCTTCTACTCGTGATCTATGTGTGTGAATCACTACTTGCTTCTTAAACTGGCTCTCTTCCTCCAACTGGACACAGAGTCCATTACATTTGTGATATTACAGCTCTCTGAATAACTAAAATACTGAGATGTATACGTGATGTCATTTTCATGATGATAGGAGCTAAAGCACATTATTAAACATGTGTTTCATGAGCCTCGTGCTCATGACAAGCATTTATCTTTTGTCGAAATTTGTCGCTGCGCTTTTAGCTGTGTTGTTATTTTCTCTTCTGTTTTATATTCAATATATATTGGCGTACGCCCAAGAGTCCTTGCTTTTCTTTCCCAAGTAACCGATCGCCACACAATCAGCTCTGTAATAGAAGTTAAGCCATCTGTAAGCTTAGTGCCGATTCTTCAAAACGCTTAAAGAACATTGAAATATCTTCGTAGTACATGTTTAATTATTCTATCCTTCACGACACTCCCAGTGAAGAATATAGATTATTTAAATGAAGTTAAAGTTTTATGTGTATAATTTAACAAACATATTTTGCTGCATTTCACCTTAAAAATGATATCGCATCATATGTAAATACGCTTTATAAAGTGGCCCAGGTTGTGAGATATTATAACTGTAGTGCAAGTTTACAGTGGGGTGATTGTACTTATAAGTACAAACCGTTCTACAAGGAGCAATTGATTGAGTGCATTTAAAGTTCTTGGGATTAAACTGTTTCTGAACCGCGAGGTCTGTACAGGAAAGGCTTTAAAACGTTTTGCAGTGGCTGAGACAGCGTGTCCTTAAAGCTGTATACCGATAATTCTCTTTCCGATCAGCTGCTGCTGTGATTCACACTCAGATACAGTGATATAAATACTCGAGTCGTGCAGTGAGAGAATATGGAAAAAGATGATCCGCTGTGGCAACTCCTAACGGGAGGAGCTGAAAGAAGAAGAAGAAGAAGAAGAAGAAGAAGTGAGAGTAACAACGCTAAAGCAGTTATGGTATTTGGAATACTATGGCTGTTCCCTGGACCATTATATTGTTACGAGTTAATTACAATCAGATGCATTACACTAATAAACAATATGCGGTTAGTTTCTGTGTATTTATAAAGCCGCGTCATGAAAATAATGAGTAATCACACAAGAACGGTACCATTGCTTTGACGCTGGGTGCCGCCAGTTTGCAAAACCGAGCGGAGAACTTGCGTACGACAAGGTATGAGGTACCGTGGAAAAGTGCGTGGCTTTACGCCAAGTGTAGGTTTTATACATCGCGATTTGAACGTGGAAAAGTTCTTACGCAACATTTCTGTGCGTACGCACCGTTTATACATGAGGCCCCAGGAACTTGCAGGTGCCTTGGTGGAAGAGTGGGGTAACACCTCACAGCAAGAACTGACAAATCTGGTCCAGTCCATGAGGAGGAGATGCACTGCAGTACTTCAAGCAGCTGGTGGCCACACCAGATACTGACTGGTACTTTTGATTTTGAGCCTCCCTTCATTCAGGGACACATTGTGAAACATTTTTAGCTTATGTCTTATGATGTTGACTCTTTTAATGTTCATACAAATATTTACACATTAAGTTTACTGAAAGTAAAAACAGTTGAAAGTCAGAGGACATTTCTTTTTTTGCTGAGTATACTGTATATTACAGATAAATTCCACAACTACCTCTGATCATCTTTCCACTCATCTTTCATGCTGTCTTTCTGGGATCCACCAAAGACCAGGCGTTATATTTTGCATGTGCTTCTATGTATTCTCTCTTTCAAAAGTCTTTGCTTGCATTCTTGAATGTTCCCAGCCTGGTAGAATAAAGTGTGAATCGTCCTGAAACTTGTGGAGTGCAGCGTTCTTAGTCGGCTTGTCAGGCAACCAGTCATGCCTATCTTCAGGGCAGTTGGCTGGCTCCTACTATATTTCATTTACATCCCTAAAATAAACTGACTAGCCCAATATAATCACAATATTTAATTCAGTCAAAATATAGTTATTATCTTTAAACAGTGACCCGTGATTCCTATGTGCTGTGTCCATATTAACACATGCATAGAACTCAGTATAAGCAACTTTTTAATGCATGAAGTCAAAGAAATTGTCAAAGGAGAAGCTGACTAGTGAGATGAACAAACATGAGGGGTGTCAGCAATCAGTTTATAGATTGTAATGAACAACTGAAGATATTATTTTAAAAAATTTAAGACAAGCTTTAATGTACAGTAAGCTCATTGGGGAGACTTTTAGATTTTGACTTTCAGTTAACTCAGTCTATAGCATTTTTGGTACTTGTATCTGAGATTGTTGCTTGAATTTTCCAGTATATTTACCTCTTCTATTGATCTTTGGTTCTCCTACAAATTTTGCCTAATATTTTTGGTTTCCTTGATCTTCTGGTTTTCATTTTTGAGAGCTTCAAAGTTACGATTCATCTCCTGTTCTCCGAGTCTTAGTTGCTAAGCTTTGTCCCCTAGAAATCACATCACGTGACACCATTGATGCCACTCTTTGAAAGCCTGCACCATATGTTCATTGACATGTGAGTTTGATGTTTGTAGTTTCCAATGCATTTGCCTTGTCCAGCAATCTTTGGTTTAAGAGTTATAGCGACCTTTCTTTGACTCTGAGTTTTGCCTAGGGTTTTTACTATTGGTGTCTGATTCTCTTGATCTTCGGGTTTTGACATTTGCTATGTTCAAGGTTACAATCCATCCCCTGATCCCTTTCTGCCAGCCTTATTTTGTAGCAGGGAACTTTGGATTTTAAAAAGCAGGTGGGCTTTGCCTATGCTGTGACCCAGCTGACCTGCCTTCCATTTATTGAATTTTTCTACCTTTTTACATCTGTGGTAGTGCAATAACTGCATACAGCTTCTACTACTAATTAAAGTGATAACTAAATATCTTGAGACTGAGTTAGAACTTGTCTTTTTTGCAGTGGCTTTTCTGTCAACAACTGCTGCTTAGTACCCTTGGTTTGATGAATGGCTATATTTCTTTTGGTATCCTGAGCTCAGCCTCGTTATAGACTACCATTTTCTGCCTGCCACTCTTTGTACTTTCCACCTTCTGGTCACTTGTTCTTGCTCCTAATTCCTCAAGGACACTTTGACTTTGCATGGTGTTTCTAACAGTTATTTCCTTGTACATTTCTGTCACAGATATGCCACAAGACCTCCTAATTACTATATGTTTGAAAGTTTGGTTAGCTCATTGGTTATTGCCCTACTTTTGATGCAAAATGAATTACTTCAAGTTAAGTTTCTTTCACAGAAGTTTAAATAATGCAAAGAATCAGGTCAGGAAAGTGTGAGAAATATCTTTACAGAACAGGATTCATTTTCACGGTAGCATTGTTGAGCCAGAAAATTTATTTTTTTGAAGCAACCAATAATTTCATAGTTAGATGTTCCCAAGATATCTTTAGAAAATAATTAATGGGATCAGTAAATTGTTAAAGTAAAGGTCTTCTAAATCTATTAAAAGGGGACACTTTTTGAAAAGGGTGAATTGTTTTTATGCATACTTGAACTGTAAAACTTTTTCCCTAATATTATTGGGTAATTTCTTCTTAGTTATTAGTTTTTCCATCAGATATAAAAATACTTTACAAACAAATCAACTCTTTTTTCTCCTATATTACACATTTAAAAGGGTAAACTATAATAACACGACCACTTTGCAATGGGAATCTCAAAATGCCGTAATCTCTGCTGGTCTTGTTTCAACAGGAGACCTTTGAAGAAAGGGCCCTTTGGTTTTATCTTCACCTTCAAAGCAGTTTGCTAGGATTATTTTTCTATTTATTCGCTTTAGTGTTTCTCATGGTTCTTCTTCTTCACATGATTTACAACTGAGAACAGTTTATGAGCAAAGGAATGTGGCAATTTCCTCTGGCTTTACTTCACTTCCTCATGCAGTCACAAATAACATGGAGTCAGTGATGAGAAAAATGAAATGCTGCCTTCCCTGCTCACTGGTGCATTTCATGATTGTTTCAGTGTCAAGAAGTGCGGTTCAATAGGTTATAAAGAGCAGCAGCACAATCAGTGTGTGAGATCAACTTGGGCAGGATTGGTTTCCCAGATATGTCTGGTTGTTCTACTGAATTTGATTCCTTTATTCAAATACTTATATGGTGACTTTTGATTTATACTAAACACACCAAAAAAATGGAATACCTGCAGATTTTCATCCCAGATGATTAAAACCTTCAACACTTCTTTTGTTGAGATCACTAGATCTAATCAGAAGAATTTTAAATTAATTAATAAAATGGAAAATCTTGTGGTGTTTGAATGACTTCATATTATTTAGTATCCCTCATTTAAAAAGTAATCACTCATTGGAAATGGGTGTCGTTTAGCAATCTTTACAAAAATATGTACAATAAATAGAGTCATGTGAGCTGAAACATGGTTGACATAGTCCTTGGTGTCTGTGATGTTACCATCATCTAATGTCACTAAATTGGTGCCATTATTTGCTTCTTGGAGCAGTTTTTGAAAAGGAACTTGCCTGGATTAGTTAACGGAATATAGTTAGATGGTATAAACGATCTCCATCAGTGATGACTCTGAAGTCATCCCTGTCAAGATTGGTGTACTGCCTTCTGGGTAGGTAAGATGAAGAGTTAAAGTGCTGGATGGTAGTGCTGGTGTCACAGCAGCATTCTGCCTGGACATAGGTGTAAACTGACATGACTCTTTCCCTTTGAAACATCTGGATGATTGCTGCACGTTCAACTGAGTCAAAGGTCTTCTAATAGTCAATAATAAAGAGTACTGAGTATAACTGGTCTTGATCAGGCTTGTAACTGTCTGGATGTAATCAGACCGTTTTTTTGAAAGATTTTTGAAGAATCCTGTTTGTTCAACCTGTTGTCTTTCAGCCAGGTTTGAATGCAGTTGAGGACCACCTTGTGAAGACCTTTTACTGTAGATAATTGTGAAGAGGAAAACTAAGCAATAATTGTCAAGCTTGTCCTACTTACCCTTCTTAAATTTAAAGGATGATGGTCAAGGTTCTTCACTAATTCAGCATATTTCCACTGTAGCAGGTGCTTGATGGAGACACTGGCATTCAGAATATTGATGATGATCTTGTCCAGCCCTATAGAACTGATCGTTCTTCATTCCTCATGGTATCAACAGTACTCAGTCTAGAGAACAGGTGAATTGAGAATTCCTCAGACTGGCCTTGATGTAACTGAGTATTTGTCCTATTTAGATGGTAGGTCTGCAAAGGCCTTGGTCAATTATGCCTTCTTCTTCCAGATGCCTTAAACTATTCCAACTGCTTCCTCTCCTATTAAGCCTCAATATTTCTTTGAACACCTTTGCAGCAGTATTTGCTGGAGTAGGCAAAATTCTAGGTGTCTTGATGATTTTTTGGCGACTAGATGGCTTTGGCAGAGAAAGATGCAGGTACCTCCCTTAGAGTTATTTCTTGTTTGTTTGTTGGACTTTTCATTGCTGTGTTGGCAGTTTGGTGGAGACCATGATGGTATATTCGGATGCATTATCTGAATGTGTCCATGAGCTAGCTCATTTATGGTCCCTATGTACAGTACATGGTAGGCTGGTGAGAAGTGGCGTTCACCTTCTTTTGGAATAAATGGAGACGGCAGAGTAAGAGGCGTTTATCTGATCAGATCTCTGTAAGAGACTGACAACATCAATGTTTTTAACCAAATAGGGGTGGATGGTGAGAATGTGATTGATCTCTGTAAGAGTGTTCCTATTTGGTGCCTTCCATGTCCATTTTCACTTGTGGGATTTCGTGTTATTTGGGTGTTTAGAGTGCCAGAATTCCAATCAGATGTGGTTATTGCAGGACTGGTATATATAGGGGCTGACCAGGGTTTTGCTGACCTCTCACTTAAGTATTAAAGTTGCCTACAATAAACTTGTAGAAGGGTTTGGATGATTTAATGGCTGTCTCTGTTGACTTTTCCTATTAAGTCAGTAGACGGATTGGGAGAGCATGGAGGGTCATGAGGTCGCTAGAAAGCGATGCGTTGCTATCCCAGTGTCTGTTCAAAATGACGAAGGTCCAGCTCTTTAGAATCCTGGTGCCTCCTTCTTTGCTATATAGTTGCGAGACATGGACGCTATCCACTGACCTGAGACAAAGATTGAACTCCTTTGGTACAGTGTCTCTTCTGAGAATCCTTGGGTACCACTGGTTTGACTTTATTTCAAATGAGCAGTTGCTCACAGAGTTCCGAATTAGGCACATTACCTGCATTGTGAGGGAGCGTCAGTTATTGCACTACGGCCATGTGGCGCGATACCCCGAGGGTGATCCGGCTCGCAGGACCCTTATTGTTGAGGACCTGAGTGGCTGGACAAGGCCAAGGGGATGCCCACGTAACACCTGGCTGTGGCAGATAGAAGGTCATTTGCAAAATGTTTGACTGTACCGCATGTCTGGCTGGGTGAGTTGCAAACCAGAATCCCGAGCTGCTTCATTGTGTGGCTGTACCAGTGCATGCTCCCCAATATAAATTTACCTGGAGCCAAATTTACAGAATTCTTCTCTTGCATCTTTTGAGGTATTGGAAGTCGATACATAGAACATGATGATGAGGATCTCTTTGCTTTTTGCCTTTGTGATTTTAAGTGTGGCAGTCGAGTAGAGAATTTTGACAGTGTGGATGAACATAGTGACTTCTTTGGAGAGGATAAAGCCAGCTGCTCTGACAAACCCATTTTTCTCTCGACTGCTTAAACTGAAAGAGCTGACTTCAGGCATGTGTCCTTGGTTTTCTTTTTCTGCTGGTGGCAAGCCACGTTATATTTGATAATCCAAGTTAATCCGTCATTTGGTGTAGTTAGTCTGACATTGAGCAGAGAGCCAGCATTTAACATGCAGCATGAAGTTGTTTTGTTGTGGTCAGTCATTTGATCTCCCAAGATTTCTTCTTTTTTTGTCAGGTTGGAAATCTAGACAAATCTGGTGTCTTTCAAGGCGTGGGCTACTTGGGCATGCACTTGTTGAGCTTCTCCAGTGAGGTTTGGCATAAAATACTTATGGTGACTTGCTGAAGTCTGCTGAAAATTTCAGTGTTAATTGGGCTGTGTTCTTTCTTATCTTGTTTGAATCTTCGGGAATACATCCCTGCCATGCATCCCAATACAATACCTGTTTCACCCCTTACCACTATAAGGTTCAGGGAGGATTTTAAAGAGGAACAATAACAAACTAATTCATTAAACTAGAAGAGAGCTCTGAGGAGTAATATTGCTAGGATTCTTATTATCTGTCAGTATCACACTTCAGGTTTGTTTTTGATCCTCTGCTATTCTGTTAATTCATTCACAGTTAATCTGTTGGTGTAAAGATTACTTCATTGTGTTGTTCTTAATATCAGTTCTTATTATACATTTCTGATATAGGGCAAAAAGTGTGACTTTTAGTGAAATTACAAATATAGCAAGGTTGTTTTCCTTTATAAAAAATAATAAAATGTGAAATGCACATTTTTCATTTTTCCCAGTTGATTGCTAAAGTGTTACATCTCTAAGGTGTAGAAGGTCATTTAAAACATAACAAATATAAGTTTAATGTAAAACACAAACAATAATACAATAAATGCATGGGCTCTGTGAGCTTCTTCACATATAAGCAGCACATCTATGCATGGGGTTTCTGGGGATAAACCTTATAAAGTGACACTGTCTAAAATAATTAGCCCTGTATGTACAACTAAACATAAATTGGGACAACTTATATGAGAGGCTAGCTGTATAGTATTTACAGCAGAATTGAAGCAAGTTATAATTCACAGCAAAGCTTGCATTATAGTGAATAAGCAATTATTTAAACCAATTGTTTGCTCTTTAGAAATATGCTACTGCTATTGGTTCAATTAAAGCACATTAAAACACGCCCTTGGCCCCTGACACTGGTATTCTTATTGGGTAGTAACTAAGGAGAAAACCCCAAATACATACAACCTTTGGCAGTTTCAATACATCAGTCATACACAGTTTGACAAAGTACTTTCTGTGAAGATTATTAAATGTTCTGAACCTGTCTGTCTGCTCCACAGTTCCATAGAATATGGTGTCCTTGATTCAGGTTCAAAAAACAGCATGAGTTTTATTTTACAATAGAGTAGTTCAGCATTCAAGTACTTTGTATTTGATAGCTCAGGCTAGAAGTTCCCTTGTAGCTCAGTGACCCCAGAAGTAATTCTTTGGTTTCAATGGAAGTGACAACAAAGGATGGTTAAAAGACACCTCAAGCCAGAGGTGAAATGATTCTGGAGGCAAAAAGAGAGTTTGGAAGGAAGGTTTATTGGTGAGATTTACAGTCCAGGGTGAAGAGCAACAAAGATCATACATCAGAAAGCAGAGCACCTGGGGGATGCAGCAGAAGCAGACTAGTAGACGAGCCATTCCATCTGTTTTTCAGGGGCTCAACAACCTGTATGTGTAGGAGTAGTTTACCAATAAGCTCTTCTTTTGTGTGTTCTGCTTACCTCACATTTTTCTTTGAGAGCTGGCAGCACAAGAGAAGCTAAATGAAAGAGCAAAATTGAGAAAATGCTTTGTAACCGTAAAATAAACTGAAGAGTACTGCAATACCTAAATTTGTCAGGATTATGTGGAGACTATTGAGACGAGGAATCCTGTCACAGAGTTTATAAATGGAGAACAACAACTGCATTTATGAAAACAAAATGTGAAATATGAATCATGGAGCATTCTGAACATCTTAAAATGTTAATATTGTTCATAATCCAAATGCAATTCACACAATGTAAAGCTTGGTAGATTTTACATTAGTCTTTTGTGTCAGTTTTATTTGCAGTATCAGCAGAATTCATTTTAACTTCTGGTCTCGCTGATTCCATGCATTACGTAGTTAATACATTACTGATCTTTAGAGCTTTAAATATGCGGCATAATATATTTACTTACTTTTAGTGCTGTCACACACGTGTGTGTTTGGGAGACAGTTTACGGACGCAAATAGATTCAGTTACCCACCGAACCAGGGGTTGGTGCTGCCCTCTTTTTCCTCTCTCCCAGCAGAACAACTGAAGAATACACCCAGTAATATCACTTCCAGTTACTATCCTCAAGATCCCTGCCTCTTCATAACATCATTCCTGCAAAGTCTACTGTATATACTGCCATCATTTACTCTGAGTTCTGATTTGAATTCCATCTGTAAAGACGTCATTTCCTTTGCTTGTGCTACAATATATGGGGGAATCCCACCAAATCTTTGACGGTGTTTTTGTCTTTATTTTACACTGCTTATGTCAGTCAATTGACAATGCAACGATGACATTAAGCCTATGCAAATATTTGTTTATTTGATTGTGAAAAGTGCATACAGTCCTCAGCCACACCACTTCTCTCCTGAAGGATAGTTCAAATGGCACAGAAATCCAAGACAACGTGGGTCCCAAAAGAGATGCAACGGGGTCTGTCCATTGGCTAAGTTTATATGCAAGACCTGGACTGCATGGGATTTATATGGTGCCAGAGTATGGTCGTTTCTCTTCTTTGCCAGCCAAACCATTGTCCAATTACACCATCTCCCCAGAATGGATATCAGGGAGACCCAGATTTCCTGACTGGAGATGGGAGTTTGGATTTTACTACCAAAGGACAGGAAACAGTGTACCGTCAGAAGCAGACACCTTCTAGCCAATATAGGAATAATGTGAACACACTGACCGCAAAGCCAAGGGGATGTGGCTGCTCCTCTGAAACCCCCTCTTAAACAGTGATTCAATGGGAAACAAACACAGTTTTTTTTTCTCCTCTTTGCTGGATCAGCTGCAAGCCTTATGCTGCTGCCATACCGCGTAATCTGAATCTCGCAGAGGGCTTTCGAACATTTAAAAGTCTGTACTGCCTTGTCTCTCTTCCTCCAGACATCCTCTGCTCCAGTTGGGGCTCCTGCTCCTTAACAGCAGCCCTTTGAAGAGGAAGAGTTTCTGCTCTTTTGATTGAGACACAGAGCTGTGGTGTCCAGGTTGAGATGGAGTATGGATCACACCTGAAAGAGACTTATACAGTATTTATTTGAAGTGTTTGAATAAAGTTTCTGTCTCTGGAAATCCCTGAGTGTATCTGTGCAACTTTGTGATCCAAGCACACTAAACTTTGTGATGCTTTGTGAACTTTGTGATACATGCACACTAAAAATATACTAAATCAATAACTGGCTATTCTGTTCAATTTAGTTCACTGACATGCAGCAGAAGCATTGAGTTGCTTTAAAAAGTAAAGTGTGTGTAGAAATTACACAAAGTTAATGGAAGTAACGCATGCAGTGTAGCAGATAAAATTTAATGAAAACATATGTCAAGGTAGAAGAGACAGTAGTATGGTTCAAGGGGGGACAGGGAAATAATGTTATCCATATAAAGAAATAAGCTACACAAGTGGCAGACAGACATTTCTATTCATAAAACAGGGTGCAACCTAGAACTGCTATGACTTCATGCCATTTGAGACAGACAGGGAGAGAGAGGGAGAGGAGATAAACTTGCAATAGTTCCTCATGCCACAAGCAAGTGATTTTTTTATCCAATGCTCCCAGAATATTTCAAGGGTAACCCATTCCTGACCTAAAATAAATCTGAGGACATTTCTTGATGTGATCCTGTTGGAGCAATTTCTCTCCCAAAGGATCACACATTATCACGTTATTGACTATCACAAGGGGTGAGCTTTAATGTGGTATAAAGTCGGCATGCAGTTGGTCAGTGTGACACAGGCACTGATTTTTAGTCATTTAAATTGATATGGTCTGGCAGTGAGATCAGCAAACACAGTCGGTAAGAGTGGCATACCCAACGACTAGAAGTTGTGTAATCTGGTATCAGCTTGTGGTGGACAGAAGTCTCTAACATTTACAGTAATCCCTCCTCGATCGCGGGGGTTGCGTTCCAGAACCCCCCGCGATAGACGAAAATCCGCGAAGTAGAAACCATATGTTTGTGTAGTTATTTTTATATATTTTAAGCCCTTATAAACTCTCCCACACTGTTAACATTATTAGAGCCCTCTAGACATGAAATAACACCCTTTAGTCAAAAGTTTAAACTGTCCTCCAAGACAAGACAGAGATGACAGTTCTTTCTCACAATTAAAAGAATGCAAATAGATCTTCTTCTCTTCAGGAGCAGAGAATTTCAGAGGGAGAGAGAGAGAGAGCGCTCGCAAAGAAAAGCAAACAATCAAAAAATCAATACTTGTCCTTTTAAGTTTGCCGCGGCATTTTTTAGAGGAGCGTCAGTATCTTCTAAGCAAACAGCCCCTCTGCTCACATCTCCTCCGTCAGGCGCAGAGAACGTCAGAGAGAGCGAGATTAAAGCAACAATCAAAAAATCAATACGTGTGCTTTTGTGCTTTTAAATATGCAGAGCAACGCAATAAAGTGGCATTTTTTTAGAGGAGCGTCAGTATCTTTTAAGCAAACAGCACCTCTGCTCACAGCCCCTCCGTCAGGCGCACAGAATGTCAGAGAGGGTGAGAGAGAGGCAGAGACAAGCAAACAATCAAGCTCCGCGAGGGATGCATATCTTATAGCATTGAGGAGTTTTAGTTAATATGTAATACATGCTCTGATTGGGTAGCTTCTAAGCCATCCGCCAATAGCGTCCCTTGTATGAAATCAACAGGAAAACAAACTGAGGAAGCGTGTAGCATAAATTAAAAGATCCATTGTCCGCAGAAATCCGCGACCAGCGAAAAATCTGTGATATATATTTAGATATGCTTACATTTAAAATCCGCGATAGAGTGAAACTGCGAAAGTCAAAGCGCGATATAGCGAGGGATTACTGTACACCACATGAAAATGGTGATTTCTTTATTTTTTTTACAGGGACCCCATGAACACACCCAGCCTCAAACACACTCTCACACAGGAGCGCATACAAAACCAGCTCAAAATGAGTAAAAAATAAAGAATATTTTAAACAAATAAAGAAGGAATTGTTAAACAACTAACCCTAACAGCGATAGGTAATTAACACAGAACAAAACCTGACAGAAAAGTCAGTACAAAAATATCAGTGATAAACCCAACAATACAAATTCCAAACAGTCCAGTTCCAGATGAAGTTGCAAATTGTGATTGAAGGTAATAACATCCTTCTGTATAATATGTGAAGTTTTGTTTTAAGGTAATAAGGTGTATGTGAAAAACTGAGTCAATGAGAACCCTCCACAGGCAAAGACATCTATCAACTCAGATGAGACCACAAAAACATCAAGCACAGGACACAAAATAAATCCAGAAACTGTAATGCTCAAGAAACTGTAGTAATGTGATATTTGGGTGAAGCATTGAAATACAAACGATGAATGATTGAGCACCAGGCCACTTCTTCTGGCACACCATTAAATTCCATGCCATACTTTGTTTCACCTAACAAGCGACAACACCCGATGCTGACCAATGATGAAGTACTACTGGGGCTGCTGGGATTTGTCGTTCATTTAAGTAGTGCTGCTACAGGCTTTTGGATTCAAAACAAAATTTAATTGATTGTTTGAAATCTAAAGTCGTCAACAGTGCACCACCATCTTTTATAAAGACAATGTGACATCATGCACTCCCCCAACATGACCAGCAACAGGCGTCATTACTATAAACGATACCACCCTACCATGAAAAAAATATAGAAAATGGAGTTGACCACAAGAAAATGAATGTAAATGTTGCTGTAAAATAATAATAAAATTTAATGACAATGAGAAAAATATTGAAATTGGAAGCCTGTTTTGTTATTGTGAAATAATTAACAACAAGATTACACATTCGTTGTTCTTATTATTCATTTTTTTATTACTATTGAAATTTCTGGTCAGAAGCAGGGGTCTTAAACAAATCATGATGAAAGGCTGCTTCCTACCAGTTGTTTGAAGCTTGATAGTGAGCTGGTGCAAGGATTTGCTGCTGTGGAGCTCGAGTTTGCAAGGCAGAAGGAAACCCTGAACTGTGATATCTTGAGGTAGGAAAGTCACTCTACTTGACAGACAAAGGTGTTTTGTGTAGAAAGTATGCTTTGTAATTAGAGATGAGACCAAATGTCTAAGTTAACTCCTTCAGCATCCACCTCGCCCATACATTATAAAGAAAGAATATATCACTAAAGTATACTGAACAGGTTAATCTACTGAGGAAGGCTTCGACTATCAAGTATCATCAGTGACAGAGGGAATCCTTTTAGAAAAGGCAGTTAAGATCCCAGCTTTGTAGCCTTTAACGTGTCTTGTACCAGCTCAACAGAAGTGGAAAGTCTTGTCCCAGGCACAGTATAACAGGAGTTGTGCTTTCTTCAAACTGTTCTGGGTGAATTACTGTACATAGGAAATGTAATATATAAAAAAAATGTATTATCATTATTACGATTATTATTAAATCACAAATCCTCAGTTAAATCTGATCATTCCGCCAATAAAGGTGAGACAGAGTGGTCTATCAAAAAAACATGATTTTTGTTTTTAGTTTTTTCTTTTCTCACCTAAGTGTTGCCATAGCTAGCTAAAATGCTAATTGGAAAAGTCCTCCTGATAAGGACACATAATATAATATCTTTCTTTGTCTCTGTCCCAAAACAGTACAAACGGGAACGATATGTATTTCTTGTTTTGCCCAAAAATCACACAAGGGATGCTGCAATGGGGCTTAAGAGGCTCTTTTTTTGACAGCCCCCCAAACCTTGACTCCCAAAGAAGACAAGAAAAAATCTCACAAAAAAAAGACCGCTATAAGAAGAAAACATGGGAATGGCGATTTAGAGAGAGACCCCCTTCCAGGTAGGTTGTGTTGCAATGGGTGACACAAAATGGGGTAAATACAGTACAACACAAGAAACAGAACACATCACACAGCCACTTGTTTGCCATGCTAAGGTCTACAGCATTATGCTGAAGCCTGTTATACCGAGGCCATGCCAAAGCCTGAAGTGGAAGAAAAAGAAGTGTGGGTAACTCCAAGTTGGGTGCGCTGAATAATGGGGGAGGTCTTAAGGTGCTCTGATTGGTCACAGTTTATATCGAAGACCAGGGTGTCCTCCTTGGAGGTTCAACAGCCTGCAGACATACTAAGTATGTAAATGTTTGGTACGTATACATTAAATACCAGTACTCATAAAGCAAGAATGAGGAAATGCATACTGGCTCACTTCAAGCACTGGGCCATGCTGAATTTTAGAGGCCTAGAACTGACATGTTTCCCCATATACAGTACAATGCCAAACCCAGGTATACAATATTTTAATGTTTATTTATTTTAAGCTTTGTATTTTTCCTATAGCTAATCCGTATTTTTCACATATGTTTAATAAACTGTTTATTTCTTTTAAATGTTGAACTTCTCTTTTTCTTGGCAGACTAAGCAGTTTGATAGGTTAAGCAGAGCAGCACTGCCTGAGGAAAGCCTTGTCCATCATGACCCATCGTTTGCACTAGTGAGTCTGTTTTAGTGTCTTATGGTTACATGCTCTGTCTGATACATGTTGACAGTTGTAGGTTTATAGGGTCATTATTGTCACATCTAACGATTCTAGTGAAATTCGTTTATGTGGTTGCTGTATTCTAAATTTGGAACATTTTTGTTGATTTCATTGAGGTTGTTTTACATTTTTTATTATTGCTCTCTTTTGTGTCCTTTGTTTTGTTCTATCATGCACTTGTCTTGTCATTTCTATGCAAGTGGAATGTGTGTAACCTTTTATTACTAGTATGTCTTATTTTAATAGACACTTCTATATACTTATATAATTCTGATATGCACATCTTATTGTATTATAAAACATGGTGACAATAAATAAATTTGAAAATGAGCTAAGTATAAAAATATCAAGAGTAATAGTATAATGATATAATGGTATGCTTTCTGCAAGGCCACATGAAAAGTGATAATATACTAATTGTCTGATTCAGTTTAGATAAGATTCCAATCATATATGTATATATTGCAAAAAGTGGCTCCACTGGGCCCTAAACCACTGACACAATGTCACCCAACACAATTACGGGTTCAAATAAATTATTTTATTTATAAACAAACACTTTTCCAAACAAGCATCACTTAAAACACACAAGTATACTTAAAGATTCTCTTCCTCCTTCTGTCCCCCTGATGAGTGCTGCCCGCTGCCCCTCAAATTTGACTCATCAAAGTGAGGCGGAGTGGCTCCTTTTTTCTCCATTCTGGGAGTATTTTCAGTGCTAGGACATTCTCCATTGGGAACACTTCTGGGTCAGAAGGCAGTCCCACAAAGTTGGGACTGTAAACCCTTGCAGCACCCATGGAACACAACAGGGCAGTACTCTGGGACTCCAGCTCCCAGTATGCCCTGTGAGGAATCCAAATGGGTACCAAAGTTCAGGGATGCTGCCATCAAGCGGTCCTTCCATTACATTAATATGGGTCCCTGCTTAACCCTGGCCAGGATGCCAGCCCACGTGTGCCATCCATTACAATAGGCAATAAAATAGTCCGCATCTTAAACTTTAATTTTCTGGAGTTTTTCCATGTAAAGAAGCTGAAAACCTCCCAACAGTAACAGAGAATTCTAAAGATGTACTCAGTGATTTGGAAATTGTAAATTAAGAAGTACTGCTAGGATTAAACAGACTGAAATCTAACAAATCACCAGGATCAGATAACATTTATCCTCAAGTACTTAAGGAAGTTAATGCGTATATACCGTCACATGAAAAATTTGGGAACCTCTCTCAGCCTGCATAATAATTTACTCTACTTTCAACAAAAAAGATAACAGTGGTATGTATGTCTTTCATTTCCTAGGAACATCTGAGTACTGGGTTGTTTTCCGAACAAAGATTTGTAGTGAAGCAGTATTTAGTTGTATGAAATTAAATCAAATGTGAAAAACTGGCTGTGCAAAAATTTGGGTAACCATGTAATGTTGCTGATTTGAATGCATGTAACTACTCAATACATTACTTGCAACATAAAATTGGTTGGATTAGCTTGTTGAGCCTTAAACTTCATAGACAGGTGTGTCCAATCATGAGAAAAGGTATTTAATGTGGTCAATTGCAAGTTGTGCTTCCCTTTGACTCTCCTCTGAAGAATGACAGCATGGGATCCTCAAGGTAACTCTCAAAAAATCTGAAAACAAAGATTTTCAGTATTATGGTTTAGGGGAAGGCAGCAAAAAGCCATCTCAGAGCTTTAAACTGTTAATTTCAACTGTAAGGAATGTAATCAGGAAATGAAAGGCCACAGGCACAGTTGCTGTTAAACCCAGCAGGTCTGGCAGGCCAAGAAAAATACAGGAGCGGCATATGCGCAGGATTGTGAGAATGGTTAGAGACAACCCACAGATCACCTCCAAAGACCTGCAAGAACTTCTTGCTGCAGACGGTGTATCTGTACATCTCTGTATAATTCAGTGCAATTTGCACAAGAGCCCTTTCTGCACTCACGCCACAAACAGAGTCGTTTGTTGTATGCAAATACTCATTTAGACAACCCAGATTCATTTTGGAACAAAGTGCTTTGGACTGATGAGACAAAAATTGAGTTATTTGGTCAGAACAAAAAGCGCTTTGCATGGCAGAAGAAGAACACCGCATTCAAAGGAAAACACCTGCTACCTCCTGTCAGATTTGGTGGAGGTTCCATCATGCTGTGGGGCTGTATGGCTAATTCAGGGACTGGGGCCCTTGTTAAAGTCGAGGGTCAGATGAATTCAACCTAATATCAACAAATTCTTCAGGATAATGTTCATGCATCAGTCACAAAGTTGAAGTTATGCAGGGGTTGGATATTCCAACAAGACAATGACCCAAAACGCAGTTCGAAATCTACAAAGGCAATCATTCAGAGGGAGAAGTACAATGTTCTGGAATGGCCGTCACAGTCCCCTGACTTGAATATCATCGAAAATCTATTGGTTGATTTGAAGCAGGCTGTCCATGCTCAGCAGCCATCAAATGTAACTGAACTGGAGAGATTTTGTATGGAAGAATGGTCAAAAATACCTCCATCGAGAATCCAGACACTCATCAAAGGCTATAGGCGTCTAGAGGCTGTTATATTTGCAAAAGGAGGCTCAACTAAGTATTGATGTAATATCTCCGTTGGGGTGCCAAAATTTATGCACCTGTCTAATTTTGTTATGATGCATATTGCATATTTTCTGTTAATATAATAAACGTAATGTCACTGCTGAAATTGCTATTTTGAAAGCACAGCCAATGTTTTGAGAGGGATTCCCAAACTTTTTCATATGACTGTATATAAATCATTGACAAATATCCCCACACTGAGGAAATTCTTAAAGACTGGGGACTAGCAAATATTATCTCATTGTATCCAAAAGATAATTGGCTCCTTAATTCATAACAGGATAAAGCATATAGACCCAGGGAATTAAAATCTGATGAGGCAAAAAAGAAAGCTATATCACAGCATCAACTTCTGAATCTCTATATTTCTGCTTTATTGGCCCACTTACTCCAATTATACAGAACCAGCTCTAGAAAGAGTACCAGTTAATTACAGGTCAAACCCTCCTTTTACAGAAGACTTGTTTAAAGTCAAAAGTAAAAATCATTTCCTTGTGTTTTGAATGTGGAAGAAAACCTCATATAGAGATGGGGAAAACAGACGTCCTAAAAACTGATCGCATCCCAGGTGCATAAACTGTGAAATGAAAAATCTGTGGACTCTTATTTATAAAAAGGCTTTACAAAATTTCTAACATGGATGCAGCTTTGAGTTCCTGGTGCTGGTGGTGTAGTGGTTAGCACTGTTGCCTCACACCTTCAGAAACCTAGAGTAGGTTCAATTCTTGGCCTCATCAGTGTAGAAATACAGAGTTTGTGAATTCTTTCTATGTTTGGTTGGGTTTTTTCCTGGTACACCAGTTTCCTCCCACATCCTAAGGAAGAACAATTATATCAAGTTTGACAGTGACTCTAAAATGGTCTAATATAGGCGACAGCTTGTGTAGGTACACTGCAATGGATGACTGGACTCCTGTCAAGCTTGGCTTTCTTCCTTGCACCCAGTGCTGCTGGCAACAGCTCTGGTTACCCATGTCCCTTTAATGAAAAAAGTTGGTTCCATAAATGATAAATGAATTTTTCACTTAAGATCTTTAGCAAAGTTAGATGTTCACTAGCCTTTAGTAAATTGAAACTTAAACTACATTTCTTTAAAATCCTCTTTTCAAGAGGAACATTGAAGCTTCTTTGATGTTGGCATTGGGGATAGCTCATTAAATGTAACCTCTGGAGATCTGTTGTTAAGCTAATTACACTGCACATTTAACCCAGAACTGCTGAAGGGTAATGGAATGATATAATATGCAGGAACGATACCAGCTTTTCCAGTAAAAATAATTGGATTTCTTGTAAGGTCAATCTTAATCCAGCACATGTATCTTTCTTTAATTTTGTGATGTTTAGACAACTGATAATCCTAATAGCACAACAAATTTGCTGTTTATATAATTAATTTTACATTTTTGTCACATTTTTGTTTCTTTTGTTAATGGATTGAACAAAAGTTCCTGTAATGTGGAATGCAAGTGTATCATGGGTGCATTTTGTATATCTTTTTGTCTGATAACGGTATCTTCATTTTAACTATTTTGCTAAAACAAGTCTTGGAACATTCAGAATTTTATAACTTCAAACTCTGACAAACTGACCCAGCATATGTACATGAAGCATACTGTGCATAAACTACAATAGGGAGAACCTTCATATAGTAGGTAATGCTAGCATGGAGCAGCACGACAGATTAGCCAGAAATAACATATATTGCCAAAACTGTGAGGAATAGAAGGAAGGTTGTAACTTGTGTTGGAGAAAAATTGTGGCTGTCTGTTCCTTCCCCAGTCTAGATGTCACTGACCAGAAAGAGAACTATGACCCTGATTTGTCATCATTCACTGGTATTCATTAGAAGAGATCCACAGATCTCCCCCTCAGTTTTTCTTTGACTGTTTTGGAAGATAATCGGCTTTGATCTTTACCTTATTATATTTTACATGCTGTAAGGCATAAAAAACTTGAAACTGCAGTGCTAAACACAGGGTATATAAGGGGCATGAGAGCAACAGGTTAAAAGCACAACAGAAATGCTAAAAGATAGTTGGAGAGAAATATTACAGGAAAAGTGAAAGATGGCCGAAAGAGATTCTTTTATATTTTAGAATTAAAGGATTAGTCAAGGAGGAAGGTGAAGAGTATTAGGAACAGTAAAGTTGAGTTAGAATATGCTGTATGATGTACTGTATAAACTGTGAACTAGCAAATGTATTGAACTTGTACATTATTGAAATTTATACAAGTGAGGAAGTCAATAATGCCCTAACAGTAACAGGGACTACAAATGAGATACTTGGTGATTTAGAGGGAAAAGTACAACTTACCAAGACCAGATAATGTAAGTAAATGTGAATTATTATATCTAGGAAGTAAAAATACATACATATATAATACATGGGAGGTCTGAAATTTGATAGTACACCTCATGAGAAGGACCTAGGAGTCATAGTGAAATCGTCACTATCTATATCCAGAGAGTGCACAAAAGTGATGAAGAAAGATAATAGAATGTTTGGATATACAGTGCATCCGGAAAGTATTCACAGCGCATCACTTTTTCCACATTTTGTTATGTCACAGCCTTATTCCAAAATGGATTAAATTCATTTTTTTCCCTCAGAATTCTACACACAACACCCCATAATGATACTGTGAAAAAAGTTTACTTGAGGTTTTTGCAAATTGATTAAAAATAAAAAACTGAGAAATCACATGTACATATGTATTCACAGCATTTGCTCAATACTTTGTCGATGCACCTTTGGCAGCAATTACAGCCTCAAGTCTTTCTGAATATGATGCCACAAGCTTGGCACACCTATCCTTGGCCAGTTTTGCCCATTCCTCTTTGCATCACCTCTCAAGCTCCATCAGGTTGGATGGGAAACGTCGGTGCACAGCCATTTTAAGATCTCTCCAGAGATGTTCAATTGGATTCAAGTCTGGCCTCTGGCTGGGCCACTCAAGGACATTCACAGAATTGTCCTGAAGCCACTCCTTTGATATCTTGGCTGTGTGCTTAGGGTCGTTGTCCTGCTGAAAGATGAACCGTCACCCCAGTCTGAGGTCAAGAGTGCTCTGGAGTAGGTTTTCATCCAGGATGTCTCTGTACATTGCTGCAGTCATCTTTCCCTTTATCCTGACTAGTCTCCCAGTTCCTGCCACTGAAAAACATCCCCACAGCATGATGCTGCCACCACCATGCTTCACTGTAGGGATGGTATTGGCCTGGTGATGAGTGGTGCCTGGTTTCCTCCAAACATAACGCCTGGCATTCACACCAAAGAGTTCAATCTTTGTCTCATCAGACCAGAGAATTTTGTTTCTCATGGTAAGAGAGTCCTTCAGGTGCCTTTTGGCAAACTGCAGGCGGGCTGCCATGTGCCTTTTACTAAGGAGTGGCTTCTGGCCACTCTACCATACAGGCCTGATTGATGGATTGCTGCAGAGATGGTTGTCCTTCTGGAAGGTTCTCCTCTCTCCACAAAGGACCTCTGGAGCTCTGACAGAGTGACCATCGGATTCTTGGTCACCTCCCTGACTAAGGCCCTTCTCCCTCGATCGCTCAGTTTAGATGGCTGGCCAGCTCTAATAAGAGTCCTGGTGGTTTTGAACTTCTTCCACTTACGGATGATGGAGGCCACTGTGCTCATTGGGACCTTCAAAGCAGCAGAAATTTTTCTGTAACCTTCCCCAGATCTGTGCCTCCAGACAATCCTATCTGGGAGGTCTACAGACAATTCCTTTGACTTCATGCTTGGTTTGTGCTCTGACATGAACTGTCAACTGTGGGACCTTATATAGACAGGTGTGTGCCATTCCAAATAATGTCCAATCAACTGAATGTACCACAGGTGGACTCCAATTAAGCTACAGAAACATCTCAAGGATGATCAGGGGAAACAGGATGCACCTGAGCTCAATTTGGAGCTTCATGGCAAAGGCTGTGAATACTTACTGTATGTACACGAGTTTAATCCATTTTGGAATAAGGCTGTAACATAACAAAATGTGGAAAAAGTGATGCGCTGTGAATACTTTCCGGATGCACTGTATATCAGGATACAGTATGTGGAGTAGAAGTCATGGCTGGTTATGCTAAAACTATATAATGCACTACTGAGGCCTCACCTGGAGTACTGTATATAGTTTTGGTCTCCAAAATTAAAAAAAAAAGGCAACAACACTGGAAAAAGTTCAGAGAACTGCGATTAGACCAATTACAGGAGTAAGAGTTATGAGCTATGAGGAAAGATTGAAAGAGCTGAACCTTTTCAGTTTATGAAGAGATTAAAAGGGGACATGATTGAAGTGTTTAAAATTATATAAGGGAATTTATACAGTAGATAACAGTCGTAACTTTAAAATAAATTCTGCAACAAGAACACAGGGACACTATTGGAAACTTGTTAAGGGCAGATTACACACTAATGATTTTTTTCATGCTAAGAACTATAAACACATGGAATACATTGCCAAGTAGTGTGGTAGATAGGGGGACTTTAGAGATTTTCAAATCTCAAATTGATGTTAGTTTGGACAATTAAGGAGAATTGGATGGATTAGGTTGTAGAGCTGAACGGCCTGTTCTCATCAAGGGTATAGCAATCATGTGGAATGGGTGAAAAATCTCATGGGCTCTTCTGGGGAGCCCCTTTAGTGCCTTCCTTTTTTTGCCAAAAATTTCCACTGTTTTACATTTACCAATTGGTGCAGCAAGTACACGTTGTCCAGGATTGTGACATGTGATTTGAAATAGTAAGGTTTCAAACCATTAGACCAGTGTTTTTTAAGCACGTTTGTAATTAGTGTAGTAAAGTTTTCCGAGTTGTCCCAAGTGCAAATAATATACCGCTTGCGAAACAACGCAGTTACTTCATCACAGGGAGCTTTAGTTTCGATAGCACGAAAATATAAAAAGTGTTTCTCCAGGAAACCACCATCCCTATAACAACCAATGAAACAATGAAACTGAGATGACTGACAAGCAAAGAGGGCAAGAGGAAGGAATGACAGATGAGACTGCAAGGTGAGGGAACTGTTGAGCTATTTTGAAATGTCAAAATTAAATTAACTGATGCAAACTGAAGAATGTAACGATTTTCTGAGTGTTAAGATTGGGCTATGCTAAAAGCACTTCAGTGGTTATAGTTGATAATCCATTGTATGTTCACCATTAAGGCATATATTGAATCAAAATCTGTAGCACAGGTAAAAGGTAGAATGCTGTGTTGTCACGATATTCTAAAGTGCTTGGATAAAATTTAATCTACTGGTAGTGTGAAGGACATGTTTGGACCACTGAGAACTGTAGCAACATTATTAAATATCAAAATGCTGAGACAAGGTGAGACATTCAGCACAATGTGTGTGTGTAAATATATATATATATATATATATATATACATATGTGTATATATATATATATACATATACATATATGTATGGACTGCTGACGACTGGGGTAAAGCCATTTTCTCTGATGAATCCCCTTTCCGATTGTTTGGGGCATCCGGAAAAAAGATTGACCAAAGAAGAAAAGGTGACCGGTGCTACCATCAGTCCTGTGTCATGGCAACAGTAAAGCACCCTGTGACCATTCATGTGTGGGGTTGCTTCTCAGCCAAGGGAGTGGGCTCACTCACAATTTTGCCTAAGTACACAGTCATGAATGAAGAATGGTACCAAAACATCCTCCGAGAGCAACTTCCCCCAACCATCTAAGAACATTTTGGTGATGAACAGTGCCTTTTCCAGCATGATGGAGCACAGTGCCATAAGGCAAAAGTGATAACTAAGTAGCTCGGGGAACAAAACATAGAAATTTTGGGTAAATGGCCCGAAAACTCCACAGACCTTAATCCCATTGAGAACTTGGGGTCAATCCTCAAGGGGTGGATGGACAAACAAAAACCCACAAATTCTGACAAACTCCAAGCATTGATTATGCAAGAATGGGCTGCCATCAGTCAGGATTTGGCCTAGAAGGTGATTGACAGCATGCCAGGGTGAATTGCAGAGGTCTTGAAAAAGAAGGGTCAACACCGCAAATATTGACTCTTTGCATAAACTTAATGTAATTGTCAATAAAAGCCTTTGAAACTTATGAAATGCTTGTAATTATACTTCAGTATACCATAGAAACATCTGACAAAAAGATCTAAAAATAGTGAAGCAGCAAACTTTGTGAAAACCAACACTTCTGTCATTCTTAAAACCTTTGGCCATGACTGTAGGTAAAGTCAATGGAGCACCTAGGGTTCATTTTCATGTTGTTCCTTTGATCCAGGTTAGGGTGACAAACTTTATAAGCTTCCTTTCTGTGTAATCTTCTTTGAGTAAATATATCTGCCAAATATAGTGCACAGTAATAATAATAAAAATAGCATGAGAATGTCTGAAAATGCAAGGTCAGCAGGAAAAGTATACCAAATGTGAGTCTAATGAAACAGTTGGATTTGTGCTCTGCACATTTTAAATTAAAACAATTGTCTTAACAGTGAATGATTTTACAATTATAGATATTTGTCTAATATTGTTGTATTTTTCTATAGATAATATTAGCCCTTCAGGAGGGCGTGCGATTTTGAATTTTGTAAATAAAACAATTTCTTTCTCATCACTTTTGACCTTCTTCCAGCTGCTATGAAAAGAAAGAAGGAAAGAAAAAAAACCTTGCTATTCCATTTTAGTTTTGAGTCAGCAGTCTTTAGTGAGTGAGTTGCAAATGTAAGCTAACTGCACAAGAACTGAAGCATTCAAAATATTTTAGTTAAATGAAAGCTTGTATAAAACGATTTATCTCAAATATAAATGCTGCACAATAATCCAATACAAGTAATGTAACAAAATGCAAGCAAACCATTTTCAGTGTCCATTAGCACAGTCATTGCCATTTAAGAATTATTTTTCGAGGACATAGAGCTCTTTTTGTTGTGATCAAATTTTATTTAAACTGAATAAGAGTGAATAGAACAATATCAGCCCGTTAGAAGTCAATAAAGATAAAATAAGATAAAACCTCCCATAAGCACTCTGCCAGTGTCTCCAGATCCCACCTAGTGACAGCTCTGTAATGGACAGATTTAAAAAACTTCCCTTTTAAAAGTCGGGGTGAGAACAGTAGATTTGTTAGCACTGTAAATAAATGCCAGACCACTCTAAGATAGACTTACAAAGGTAATGGGTAAAGCAAGTGATCCTGCACTCTCCAGTCATACTCCACACTATGGGAAGCCTGGCGGTAGTGTGATGTCATGGGGGGAAGGGGGGGGGATCTTCAGGGGCACCAAAGCGCCTTTGAATGGTATACTTTCGAAGGGTTAGCCAAAAGTTTTACTGGATCATAGCTGAAAAATCTCCTTTCAACCAGTCCACTGGGAGCTTGGAATTGGGAGATAGGTGGTGACAAGGGCTTAACAGGCAAAGGATAAAAAGTAATTGTTTTTAGGGAAAATGAAAATGATGAATCTTGGTGGTGAACAGAGCAAGATGTTAATGGATAAGTAAGAGAACCATCCACCCCATGGTGGATTCCACTGCAGCTGGTCCAAATAACAATGGCTTGTCTTGTATTTAACCATCCAAGATGGGCACATGTCACTCCACTCTTCAGATCGCTACATTGGCTCCCTTTATGAGTACGAGTTCACTTCAAATCCCTGATACCCTACAGAGTAGTCTGTGGGTCAGTACCTGTGCATATTGGAGACACTGGCGAGGTGCTATGCCCTTTCTCACCCACTCAGGTCTGCCGGTGAATGGTGTCTGGTGATGTCACCTCAATCCAGACTCTTTATATTTAGTTCCAGTTGGTGGAACGAGCTGCACACTTTCATCCGAAACTGCTGACTCCCTCATAGTGTTTAAGAAGTCAAACTGTAAATGAATGTCTTTTGGTCTGTGAATATCTATCATGTTGTTAATTGATCATTTTTTGTTCTGCTAGCTTTATGCCTCTTCAATTGTAGTGATCGAACATTGTAACCTGTCCTAGACCAATATTACTCAATTATGTTGACTTCCTTTGTAAGTTGTGATGGATAAAAATGTCTGCTAAGCAAATAAAAAATAGATATGTAACTGTTAATGTCTAGCAACCCGTGTGAGCCAAGGCAAGTCAGAAGGTTTATGTTTTATTATTTTCATCCCTATTACTTTTCATCTGGTCAAAAGTTGTAATTTGTGCTCACGGATGGCTCATATGTGCCACCAAAGTCTATACATCCAAAACCTGGGATGCAAATACAACCTCAAAAGACAATTCAGCCTACACTGTAGGCCTAAGAGGAGATGTGAAAACACACACACACACACAAAAACACGTCATTGAATGAATCAGACATGAAGATGCTGGACAACAGCCATCCAGCAAACTGACGCCTCTACATAGCAGAACTGGGTGACCTGTTGGTTTGTACTTTGGAGAATTAAAGCAATGCCAATATAAAGAAAGAGGTTTTAGATAAATTAAAAGAAAGGAAATTAGACGCCAGGCCCATTTTGGCAGCAATCATGTCTACAGAGAATGAATTGTATTGGGTAGACTAAGAGTCAGATACAGCATGTCAAAAGGCAGACATGGAGGGAAGTATCAAGACTTGTAAAGAAAAGTATCTGGGGTATTAAGAGAGATAAAGTGTCGGCAGGCATCGGCAGCCAGACTTGTGGGGTAACACATGAGATACAGACAATACTAATGTAAATTAAAATTGAATGCAAACAATGCATTTATAAGAAACGTGATTTAAAAGAAAAACATGCACAGAATAAAATGTTGGGGATCTAAAGAATGTCTTATACAGGAATGCATATACTGTACTGTAGTCCCAATCCATTTACTAACCCACTGAATCCGAACACAGGGTCACGAGGGTCTGCTGGAGCCCATCCCAGCCAACACAGGGTGCAAGGCAGGAACCAATCCTAGGCAGGGTGCCAGCCCACCGCAGTGAGCTATATATAGAAAAAAAAAAAAATAGAATACAAAAGGACAGAAGACCTGGACCTAAGAGCCTGGCACATTCAAGAATCATAATAATTTATCTTGGTCAGGTCAGAAAAGAGAAGGAGTGAACCAAAACTCAAAGCGCCACATTGAGAAAGATGAAGGGAGTGTGAGAGCACCAATCTGGGCAGGAACCCAAATGCTTCTCCTTTTATAATGTTTTCCAAGTGTAAAGGCAATTAAATTCTGGGAACATAACTTGTCAGTTTGGGCCCAATGATGAACCTACATGAAATGCTTCCATACAGATTTAATACACTCGTGAAGATTTATATTGTTAGTATTCTACTGCATTTGGTAATTACAAAAGGGAATTTTTTATCAAATTGGCTTAAATGGAGTAAACTGTATTTTCCGATTAAATGTTCAGTTATTTTTGCAAGCTGCAACTTGAATGATATAACTGCATGCATGAAAAACAGTAGAAAATCTGTAAAATCAGCACAGTTTAGCATTCATAAGTACACTTAATTTTGTTTAGGGTAACATGGAACCAGTACCTATTTTAGCAGGTTTAGCAGCTGGCCCTTTGATGTAGCCAGAACAATCTGGATTTAAACATTCTCAAAGCAGAAAATGATAGTGGTTTTTATGAAAGGTCCCACAATATTAGCCCCCTTCTCCATCTATATATATAAAATTCTTTTCGCATTTGAAATGGAAATTACGTATGACCACGTGAAGCGGAAATTACGTATGACCACAGAACATATTATAATACAGGAACTAATCACTTCGTTTGTGGACGCCATTTTTATATCGTCTTTATAAATTGTTATTATTTGCGTGAGAGTTACTTTATTGATATTGAAAAGAAGTAAACACCAACACGCCGATCTATCCCATAGAAGTGCGCCCCGCGTTGCCCTCTCCCAGCCCTCCTCTCTGGACACCAGTGCTGAGCCGTCGGCCGCTAGGCACGTTCTGACAGAGAGGTTTTATTTATTCGTCTGCGTGACTGTTGCAGAAACTGCAACATTATAACTTTTTTTAATTGGCAGTACTTGATAGTAGAAGAGAAGAGGAAAATAACTTTGCGTCTTTCTACTTTTTAACTGCTCTGAGCTGTAAACAATGTGAAGACGACACCGCCTTCAGCAGCGAGGGGTCGTGAGAACAAAGTGGACGTTTGGAGGCACGGAATGTCGGGATGCTTTGCCAGTCGAAAGCTTCACAGTTTTGGGCGGCGTCCTCTCTTCTCACACTGTTTCTGACACTTCGAGTGTCCTGGGAGAGTGGAAATCATTGTGAATGAGTGTGATCAGCACCATCGACGCAAAACTCTCTTTGTAAATTGTGCTTCATGACTACTTACTGCCCCTTAAGGTGAGTTCAGGTCACTAAAACCCCACAACATTCAAGGTTGCTTTTGTGATTAATTTTTTTAAGAAGATGGAGGGTTTACATCTAAGAGGATGTACCGACTTCTTCAGGTTAAGTTTTGGACTTGGGAATTGTTTGGACCTTCTGCCCGTTAAGCAGGAAAGGGCAACGTCCACATTTCTCAGAATAATTTTTCTCTTAAATCACAGGCACATAGTGCAAGGTTGTCAGGCAGAAATTTGCAGGATCGCATAGAAAATTTAATTTCTATACCACAGCGGTCATGTAGCACCTTTCACAAGGGATCTGCTACGGAGAGATGATCCAAATACATTTAAGCTGCTGTTAGTGCTACTTACAGGTTGTATTATATCCATCCATCCATTTTCCAACCCACTGAATCCAAACACAGGGTCACGGGGGTCTGCTGGAGCCAATCCCAGCCAACACAGGGTACAAGGCAGGAACCAATCCCAGGCAGGGTGCCAACCCACTGCAGGACACACACAAACACACCCACACACCAAGCATAGCGCCTTTAAAATGTTCTTCACCCGAAAGCACTTCAGTACTGCTCAATGTATCTTTACTTCTTACATGTTAATGTTTTACTGTTTAATAATTTATATACTACATTTTATTTTTTTCCCTTGCACCTTCGCAGTGAGCGAAGCCACTGGGTAATTAGCTAGTACTTAATACTTCTGTGGCAGTTGTGGAAACCTTTACATTTCTGGGATCCATAATTCCCTGTAGACTTGAAATGGGAGACCAATGTAGGGTCCATCGTAAAAAGGCACAACAGTGAATGTACTTCCTGTGACAGCTGAGGAAATTCAACTTTCAGTTCTACACATCACTCACTGAGTCTGTTCTCAGCTCATCCATAACAGTAAGGTTCGGATCAGTGAGTAAACATGAAAAAAACAGGCCATAACGAATAATCAGGTCTGCCGAAACTATCATTTGTGCCAGTATGCCCACCTTACAGGACATGTTGTATTCTAAAGTCATGAAACAGGCAGAGAAAATCATCCCTGATCATTCACATCCAGGCCACTTTTTTGAACTTCTTCCATCGGTCATGTTTTTCATTCTTCATTTCAGCATTTCTTGTACTGAGTTGCATTCAGCACTTTGTACTCATATATACATTGTCACAAAGATTACCCAGAGACATCATGAAGGTATATTATGAAGTATATTATGTCCAGGCTGCAATAAAATTGAAGATGAAAATATGCACAGATCTTTACAGAGTCCACAACTGAACTGATAAAGTAGAGGTAAGATAGCAGAAGTGGCGTCATCGGGGACCGAAAATGATGTCATCGGCAGTGCCAGAACCGGATGTGACGTTCTTGTGACCGGATGTGACATCATTGATAACTCCGGACCGGAAAGTGACGTCATCAGAGAGATGCCAGAACCAGGCGGGATTTCCCGAGAATGGTCTGCAAGGGATTGAGAAAGACAGTTAGTGCACCTCACCGACCCCTGGTCTGGCATGGAATTACTATTATTCAGGCCCCTTAGCTGTCTCCTATTCTCACATGTGTGACAAAATTTACATTCTCTGTCTTGTTTTTTGTCTCAGGTTTGTGATTAACAGTTGAGTGTATATCGATTATGTAATTTATACTTGGAGAGTCACAAAAACTGGAGTCAAATTCCTTGTAATTAGCTAAAACCCTACATTGCCATTGAACTAATTCTGTGACTTCTATAATGTCATATTTAAGGGATGAATAGTTATGTGATCAATTATCTTGTGTTTTATAATCCTGGAAGAAAACCTTATTCATGCTGCACCCTGGGAGAAGATTTGTTTTCAAGCAAGACAATGACCACAAGCATAAAGCCAAAGCTACATAAGAATGGCTTAAAAACAACAAAGGGAATCTCCTGTAATGGCCGAGTTAGAGTCCAGATCTCAATCCAATTGAGAAATTATGACTGAACTTGTAAAAGCCTGTTCACTCACAATCTCCATGTAATCTGGCAGAGTTTGTGTGGTTTTGTAAAGAAGGATGGAGAACATTAGAAGTGTCCAGATGTGTAAAACTGACAGAGACCTGTGAACATCTGGACACTGTCATGGCTTGCAAGTGTGCATCTGCTAAATATTGTCTTGAAGGAGATGAACACTTAAGTTATTAATTATTAAATGTTCTGTATTTTTAATAATTTAGAGCACTTTGCAGAGATCTGTTTTCATTTTAATATAAAGTATCTTTTTCTGTTGGTCAAAGTCAAAAAAGCCAAATCCATTGTGATTTAATGTTGAATAACAATAAAATGTGAAAACTTACAAGAGGTTGATTTCTTTATTCTTTATTTAGATACTGTATGTATGAGGCTGGTAAATTATAATAACATTTAAGTAATATTCTGTGATAGAAACCAGGGCATCAGCGAGTCCCAGACCCTGAACATGAACAAACAAAGAGTCCTGGGTTCAAATAAAGGATGGGTTTATTTACCACAATACCGTGACTATCGCACAAACACAAACACAGAATTTTATCTCCAAAATATTTTTTTTCTCATCACTGCACTACCCTCCTCCAGTCAACCTCCTCCCAGCTCAGACTCGCCTGGATAAGGGAGTGCTTACCCTTTTATTTAGGACCCAGGAGTACTTCCGGTGCCAGGGCTCATGCCCAAAGGAGTACTTCTGGGTCATACAAAACTCCCAGCAGGGCTGGACTGCCGTACTACAACTCCCGGCATTCCCTGATGATTTCTGAATGGGCACTGATAGGGAGGGCTGCTGCCATCTAGTGCCTGAGGGGAATGAATGTTTTCCAGGGACAGTCCTTCTTTGTTCTCTTTCAAGGCGAGGGAAGGTGTTAAATCCAACCGGGGTGCCTTTATGTTCCCTCGGTGCTTCCCGTCCAGGTAAGGGATCTTCCTGACTCCTGGCCAGGATGCCCGTCCAACTTGTGTGCTTCCTACAATTCATATCAATGTAAATAGGCATCCAGTTACATATTCCAATTGAAGTTCATGGAGCGCTTGAGTAAATGCCAGCTTCACAAGGCAGGAACCAGCCCTGCGAGGGGCACACGCATACCCACACTGAACAAATTTAGAGCCATCAATTAATCTGACACATATCTTTGTGTGTGCACCCTGACAAAAAAAAATACACAGACATAGGGACTTGAACCCAGATTCAGGCATCTGTGAAGCTACCTCTGTATGTGCTACCAGTGACAAAGCCAACAGACTCAATTAATATTTTGTCTTTTCTTTAAGAATCTGCAAGGCTGAAATTATAGGTGATTTTTTCCCTTGCTTTGCATCTTACATAAATTCAGAAATGTTAAGTAAAGCAAATTGAAGACATACTGTACCAGGCCCTCGATGAGACACTAGTACTCAAAATGAAATATGTATGCAAAAAGAATAGATATAATCCCAGATTAATTCTCTGTGCAAGGCTAAACTTTGTATTAATTAAATTCCTTTTGTAGTTTACTTATGCAATGCAACATTTACTTGTAGACTCATGTTAGGATTAAAATGAGATTATAATCAAAGTACCTTAAGGCCTCATATTCCCAATAATATTTTAAATATAAACATTTTCATTTGAATGTATTATTTTGTATAATAGTTTACAATTGATTATATAATAAAGTAGAAACCATCCATTCAATCTTATATATGAACGTCTACACGTGGAAGTGTGTGTGTCTGTCTGTCCGGCCCAGAAGTGAGAGGCAGAGTCGGCGTAAGGGCTCCACCTCCGAGGAAACTGAAACTCATTTAGCTGCTAATAACACAAGCAAGGCCAGTGCATCGGCAAATGGTATCCCTTTTACTTTTCCTCCCATCACTAATACACAAGCAAGGTGAACACGTCAGTAAAACGAAACCTCCAAGGAGAGAGATGCCCAGAGTGGTTCCTTTCAATTATCTGATATCTCTACATTTCAAATTATTTTTTGACAATTTCAATAGTTTCTAGGACCCCGGGCTTTTTAGAGCACGGGCTTACACAGTTAGTATCTTAAAAAGTGCAGGGACACATGTTGCTCTTGCCTACGTTGACTAGTCTCCCGACTAAGGACAAAATAGAAAACAGATGACTGGCCATGTTACATTTAAATCCGTTCATTGTGGCTTCTCCTAAGAGTTGTGTTAAGCTTACACATTTGGTAAAATGTAATATAATGAATATTTTTAAACATTGTAATTGTATCCAAATCAACAACACAATTTTAGGTGGGCGGTTTACATGTCTGTGATTTTGTTGTTACTCCAGGGAAAAAAAGAATGTATTTAGTTTTGTAAACTGCCCTTGATGCCTACTTAACCATTCTTAGGCTTAAAAACGTAATTAAAATATACTAATTCTAGCCGAAGCCCGCCATAGCATACGGCAGTGTAAGAATAGGAACGGAAAATGGTGAGAAAGGAATTCAGTATAGCAAAGGCTTAGGAAACCAGCATCGCAGTATAACAAAAATAGCAAGGAGCGAAACCAATGCCAATGGTCAAGAAAGTACCTTCCTGTAGCAGGCTACGGAAAACATAGACATCCTGTATATAGATAGACGCCGCATTCACTGTGTTGCCTAGTTGACACGATAAGTCAGCGCGTCCGCCTGATTACGAGTGGTAAAAGTGCAATTTAAACTAATACAGGTAGACATTTTCTGATGAAAAAACAATAACATTTTAAACAGTATCAACATACAACAGATTTTGGCGAATCATTTACATGCAATTATTTATATTCGTTTATGCACTAAATGCATGCGTATCCCATGGTCTTAGAGTTGGTGGGCGGGAATCTGTGAGTTGACGGGCGTGCGTGGCTCTCTGTCTTGCGTGCGTTCTCTGTCTTGCTTGCCCTTAGCTAGAGTTGGCGGGTGGGGCTCTGTGAGTTGCCAATTGTGGCTCTCTGTCTTGCGTGCGGTGTAAAGTCAACGTTGCTCAGAGGTGCACGTGGACTTTTGCACAGACGAAAGCGACTGAGGCTGTGTTTGGTGAGTTGTTGCATGCCTCAAGAGCGACGCTGGACTCGGGAGGATGGTTATAGTTGGCGTGCGTGGCTCTGTTGTGCATATCCCATGACGCAGTAGGAGGGTTAGAGTTGGCGGACGGAGCTCTGTTGAGCGGATCCCATGGTCTTAGAGTTGGCGGGCGGGGCTCTGTCTTGCCTGTGCTCACTGTCTTTCGTGCCCTCAGTGTCTTGCTTGTGCTCAGTGTCTTGTGTGCCCTTAGTAAATTACATACATATATATATATATTATAATTAGAATATCATGAAAAAAATTTGATTTATTTCAGTAATTCCATTCAAAAAGTTAAAATTGTATATTAGATTCATTCATTACACACAGACTGATGTATTTCAAATGTTTATTTCTTTTAATTTTGATGATTATAACTGACAACTAATGAAAGTCCCAAATTCAGTATCTCAGAAAATTAGAATATTGTGAAAAACTTCAATATTGAAGACACCTGGTGTCACACTCTAATCAGCTAATCAACTCAAAACACCTGAAAAAGCCTTTAAATGGTCATTGCTAAAGAGGCTGGCTGTTCACAGAGCTCTGTGTCCAAGCACATTAATAGAAAGGTGAAGGGAAGGACAAGATGTGGTAGAAAAAAGTGTACAAGCAATAGGGATAACCGCACCCTGGATAGGATTGTGAAGCAAAACCCATTCAAAACTGTGGGGGAGATTCACAAAGAGTGGACTGCAGCTGGAGTCAGTGCTTCAAGAACCACCACGCACAGACGTATGCAAGACATGGGTTTTAGCTGTCATATTCCTTGTGTCAAGCCACTCTTGAACAAGAGACAGCGTCAGAAGCGTCTCGCCTGAGCTAAAGACAAAACTGCTGCTAAGTGGTCCAAAGTTATGTTCTCTGATGAAAGTAAAGTTTGCATTACCTTTGGAAATCAAGGTCCCAGAGTCTGACGGAAGAGAGGAGAGGCACAGAATCCACGTTGCTTGAGGTCCAGTGTAAAATTTCCACAGTTAGTGATGGTTTGGTGTGCCATGTCATCTGCTGGTGTTGATCCATTGTGTTTTCTGAGGTCCAAGGTCAAAGCAGCCGTCTACCAGGACGTTTTAGAGCATTTCATGCTTCCTGCTGCTGACGAACTTTATGGAGATGCAGATGATCATATGCAGATGATAGGTGGTGATCAGCATGAGCTCAAGCGCGTGCAGAAGGAACTCCGAGTCCAGCTCAGGGCGGCGAAAGAGCAGTACAGGAGAAAGCTGGAGCAGAAGTTGCAGAACAACAGCATGAAGGAAGTGTGAGATGGGATGAAGATTATCACTGGCTGCAGCTCGAAGCGGGGTGCCGCCATCGAGACAGACGTGGAGAGAACAAACCAAATGAACAACTTCTTTAATAGATTTGATCACAGTAACCCATTCTCACCTCGGAGTACTGCATTCTCCAACCATCCTTCTGCTGATACCAGCATAGGTGAGACATCCCCACCCACAATTACAGCAGCCCATGTGAGTAGAGAGCTGAAAAGACTTCGTGCCAGCAAAGCAGCGGGTCCAGATGGTGTATCGCCATGACTGCTGAAGGCATGTGCGTTGGAACTAGGGAGTCCTCTACAGCGCATCTTCAAGCTAAGCCTGGAACAGGGGAGAGTCCCAAGGCTTTGGAAAACATCTTGTATCACACCTGTCCCAAAGGTATCACGTCCTATTGTGGGCTGAATGACTTCCGGCCTGTTGCTCTGACATCACATCTGATGAAGACTATGGAGCGGCTGCTGCTTCACCACCTGAGGCCACAGGTCCGCCACGCCCTCGACCCTCTGCAGTTCGCATACCAGGAGAAGGTGGGAGCGGAGGATGCCATCATCTATATGCTACACCAATCCCTCTCCCACCTGGACAGATGCAGTGGTGCTGTAAGAATTATGTTTTTGGACTTCTCTAGCGCCTTCAACACCATCCAACCTCTGCTCCTTAGAGACAAGCTGACTGAGATGGGAGTAGACTCACACCTGGTGGCATGGATTGTGGACTATCTTACAGACAGATCTCAATATGTGCGTCTTGGGAACTGCAGGTCTGACATTGTGTTCAGCAATACAGGGGCACCGCAGGGGACTGTACTTTCTCCGGTCCTGTTCAATCTATATACATCAGACTTCCAATATGACTCGGAGTCCTGCCACGTGCAAAATTGTGAATTTCCCCTTGGGATTAAGAGTAGAGAAAAGCCAAGCAAAATGACACCTTTTATTGGCTAACTAAAAAGATTACAATATGCAAGCTTTCGAGGCAACTCAGGCCCCTTCTTCAGGCAAGATGTAAAGCCTGAGTTGCCTCGAAAGCTTGCATATTGTAATCTTTTTAGTTAGCCAATAAAAGGTGTCATTTTGCTTGGCTTTTCTCTACATTCATATTGGCTAACACGGTACAACAACCTAGTACCCTTGGGATTAATAAAGTATCTATCTATCTATCTATCTATCTATCTATCTATCTATCTATCTATCTATCTATCTATCTATCTATCTATCTATCTATTTCATCCAACAGGACCTGGCACCTGCACAAAGTGCCAAAACTACCAGTACCTGGTTTAAGGACCATGGTATCCCTGTTCTTGATTGGCCAGCAAACTCGCCTGACCCTAACCCCATAGAAAATCTATGGGGTATTGTGAAGAGGAAGATGCAATACGCCAGATCCAATGGTTCAGAAGAGATGAAGGCCACTATCAGAGCAACATGGGCTCTTATAACACCTGAGCAGTGCCACAGACTGATCGACTTCATGCCGCGCCGCTCTGCTGCAGTAATCCAGGCCAAAGGAGCCCCAACTAAATATTGAGTGCTGTACATGCTCATACTTTTCATGTTCATACCTTTCAGTTGGCCAACATTTCTAAAAATCCTTTTTTTGCATTGGTCTTAATTGATATTCTAATTTTCCGAGATACTAAATTTGGGACTTTCATTAGTTGTCAGTTATAATCATCAAAATTAAAAGAAATAAACATTTGAAATACATCAGTCTGTATGTAATGAATGAATCTAATATACAAGTTTCACTTTTTGAATGGAATTACTGAAATAAATCAACTTTGTCATGATATTCTAATTTTATGACCGCACCTGTAGATACTGTGAGAGGTTGTTCGGGTGGCAAGAGGTTGCTGGGTGTGACAGTTTCAGGAGAAGTCTCCAGCAGGGTAGGGGCAACAGCTAAACCTAAAACCAAGAGTGAGAGAAAGTGAAGTGCTTGGCGTTACTTTAGCAGTGAATGTGCAGGCATGCAACCCATTCACACAACTAAGGAGCAACATGTGTAAGATGGCTCACAAGTAATTAAAACATTACATGTTGCCTTTGTATGCTTCAAATTGAGCCCATTTTGAACATAGGCACACACAATACTCTCACTGCAGAAATTATTAGGAACACCCATACACCTGCTTATCCGTGTAATTACCTAATCATCCAATAATGTGGAAGCAGCGTAATGCATTCAGCCATACAGACACAGGTCAGAAGTTAATCTTCAAATCAAACACCAGAATGGGGAAAAAATGTCACCTCAGTGATTTCATCCACTGCATGATTACTGGTGCCAGACAAACTGGTTTGAGTATTTCTATAACTCTCCTGAGATTTTTACTCACAACAGTCTATAGTATTTGCTCAGAATGGTGCTAAAAACATAAATTACGCAGTGAGCAGCAGTTCTATGGACAGAAATACGCTGTTGAAGAGAAGGGTTGGAGGAGAATGACCAGACTGGTTTAAGCTCACAGAAAGGCTCATATAACCACTCTGTGCAACTGTGGTGAGCAGAAAAGCCTCTCAGAACCTACATGTCAACATGTGTAGCCATCCCCCGAAGCTCAACCTGCGTAGTAATGAAACAGGACAAACTTTAAAAAACAATAAACAAAAAGGTATCGCTAGCTAAGTGGAGGCAAGATATGCTCCAAAACGTAGGGGTAGACTGGCTCCCCACTCCTGATGTCACACTTCCCCCTCCCCTCAGTCCGCAGCCTCTATCTCAGATTAGCGCGAATATATCGCTCCTGCAAGCGAATTTAGCACAATGAGAGAAGTGGCAAATTCATCCAGAATGTTCAAGCAAATTCTAGAAAAAATCCTGATCTAAATCCATTAAGTAGTTCTCTCGTTCACTTTCTAAGTGAATGTAAGATACACCCCGAGGCTGACATGTGAGTGAGGAGGTCCCCGTCACCCCCTCCCCTCGGCCCGCTGCGTCTCTCTTGGATTTGCACAAATAAATTGGTACCGCAAACGAATTATACTTAGCGCCATGAGAGTCGCAAAATCATCCAGAATGTTCAAGCAAATTATAGAAAATAATCGGTTAAGTAGTGAAAAGCAGACAGACATACAGACAGACAGATGTTGGATTTTATATATATATATAGAGATGTTATAAGTCACCATGGATCAAGGACACAACCAAATAAATAAATGTAAAACAAACACACAAGACATCTTGGCCAAAGGTATTTGGGAGACTTTTTTTGGCTATCAGACTAAGCTCCATATTTGGTGTAAGCCAATCACCAAACTTTAATTAAAAACATATTGTGCCTTAAAGCATGGAGGTGGCATCATCATGGTGTAGGGATGCTTTTCTACAGCAGGCCCTGGAAGACTTGTGAAATAAATTTAGCAAAAATTCAAGGAAATTCTGTAGAAAATCCTGATGCAGATTCATATTTGTCTTCCAGTAAGACAACAATCAAAATCATAAAGCCAAAGCTGCACAGGAATGGCATCAACACAACAATGTTAATGTCTCATACTGTCAAGGTCTCAATCAAATTGAGAATTTGAGGATGGCCTAGAAACAGACTATGCAACCTGAGAAAGGTTGAGCAGTTTTGCGAAGAAGAACGAAGGGAAAATATCAGCATCTAGATGTGTAAAGTTGATAGAGAGAGACCTGTGCACACAGACTCAAAGCTGTCATGGCTGATAAAGGTGCATCCTACTAAATACTGGAATGAAGGGTGTGGGGTTAGAGTGAATAGTTATGTGATTGGTTATTTTGTGTTATATACTTGTAATTAATTTAGAACAATTTACACAGATCTAGGGGGGAGGAACAATCTCCTCAGTCTGTCAGTGGAGCAGGACAGTGACAAAAGTCTGTCACTGAAGCTACTCCTCTGCCTGGAAATGACACTGTTCAGTGGATGCAGTGGATTCTCCATGATTGACAGGAGTTTGCTTAGTGCCTGTCGCTCTGCTACAAATGTTAAACTGTCCAGCTTTATTCCTACAATAGAGCCTGCCTTCCTAACAAGTTTGCCCAGACGTGAGACGTCCTTCTTTATGCTGCCTCCCCAGCACACCACCGTATACAAGAGGGCACTCGCCACAACCGTCTGGTAGAACATCTGCAGCATTTTATTGCAGATGTTGAAGAACGCCAACCTTCTAAGGAAGTATAGTCAAGGTCTGACCTTTCTTACACTTGGCATCAGTATTGGCAGACCAGTCCAATTTGTCATCCAGCTACACTCCCAGGTATTTATAGGTCTGTCTTCAGTTTGACATTAAAGAGCATTTTGTTGTTTATCAGTACCAAAAAAGCCAAAAGAAATCCATTGTGATTCAACGTTTTATAATGATAAAATGAGAATCTTCCATGGAGTGCTAATACTTCATATAGACACTATTTATTGTTCATTAAATTCAGATGATGTGAACAGATTAAGAAATGTAATTGGAATAATAATTGGCAGAAATGCAACTAAGTAGTTTCAAAATTTCTGCTGATGTAAATTTTTTTCAATGGACACTACCTCAGAGGCATTGGAATAAAACACACTCTACAGAGGTAAAAATAGAGTATTGAATAGAAAACTCCCCTTACAGAATTTTGCAAAATTGCTCTCTGTGAAAAGTGGGATGGAATCAAAACTAGCAGAGTGTTTTCTTGCTATTTAACATTTCAAAGCTGTTTACTAGGTTTTTTCACTTAGACTAGAAAGAAAGAATTGTATGCATATTATACGCTTCAGGTGCCGATAGCGGAGGCATTCTTATTCACCATTCGCCATGAAATGCAACAAAACCTAATAAAACCAAAATGAATACAGCCCATTAAAAATGCAAATAAAAAGCTTTTGAAGGTGTAACAAATGTGAGATGTCAAACATGTTTCTGTGCTTTACCGAACATCTGAGAAAGTAGATGACAGGGTCCTTAGAGTCCCCTGTAACTAAACCCTAGAAAGTAATTACGCGGCACTTCTTTTGATTGGTTAAACTGTCATCTTACAGCTTGCTGGAATAGTGACTGTGTTCTCTTTCTTTGAAATCTGGATTATAAATAAATTTTTGAAGTAGTATAACGCAACACAAAGTAACTATTCTTTGAAAAACAGGAATCTGTCATTAGGTAAAATATGCACTCCATCACAGCATACAAAAAGAGTCTCAATAATATAAATCCAAATACATGAGTACATAATTGAACTTGCTTAATCCAGTGTAGAGTCTGGGGTAGGATACAAGATCACTTACTCACTTAAAGTTTATAATTAACATAGCAAACATATACCTTTGTAATGGAGGAAAGCCAAAGGTCACAGTGGAAAACACATATAGATACAGGGAGAAAGTAAAAAGTCCACACAGATAGGATGCTGGACAGCTCTACGGAACTGTGATTACAGTTCTGCCTTTGTCCAGAAACAGTTTCATAAAATTTATGAACTTAGTCTCAGAAAGTCTTTCTCATGTGGAACGGCTGAGATCTTTTCCTGAATAAGGACTAGCATTGCACATGTACTGGAGTGGCATTGCACATATATGTTATTAGGAAAGTAGTACTTATTTAAAGTTGCATAGAGTGCGACAGGAGCTTCCACCTGCAGTTAAAATCACTTCAGTACACATGTACTTTGTCAGCGTGCCCGTGTCGTTCAGAGGAAGCTCTGCAGTCTACTTGTGACTTTACGCTGAAGAAAGATAAATAAATAAATCAAGGTAAAAAACATTCAATCAGGCTTTTATATAAGTAACATATAAATGTTTTTATGTAAAGACCATTACAAAACATAATCACAAACAGAACTTTGCACGATACATTTTTTTCTTTGAAGGACAGGTGAGGGGCAGACTGACTGGCAGGATGATGCCGGACCTTTTGTTGCATCCAAACGGTGCCATCTTTTGCCTTTACACCTGGTGCAGCTGCATTGTTCTTATGTGTGAGTGGACATTTCTTGTGGGGAGGGCTTCTGTTCTCTTTCTCAGATGTAGAATCCTCATCCTCATCTGAGTTCACCTCTGTTATAGCACATCTTTATTTAAAAACTAACAAATTTAATACCTTAAATTTACACTGGCTGTTACAGACTCAAATCAAATGTATGTTTTTATTCTATAGTAGTAAGAATAAGAGCAGCTTACTACTCAAAACAGAAGTGTCTAGGATCGAAGCGCGAACTTCTTGATTATGAATCAGACTTTCTTACTGCTTACTGCTATACCACCAAAGTGGTCGTATTAGGTGATCAATGACGCACCCTAACACAAGTCCTTTTTCTGCAGTTACATTCATGAATAAAAGTGCACTTGTTTTGCTATACTTGTACCTTTTGTGAAAGTGTATATTTGATATTCGGATTTCAGGCTTCACACATTATACATTTCATATCTACATTTTGCCAATTATTACTAAAACATGAAAAACATTTCTGTTTTAACAATGTCTTTACATAGATTGTTGTACACATGGAACACATGTGAAATGTATGTATTCCAAATGATGATATATTATTTACCAATACAACTCCAGCTCTTCACTCCAGCATAAACACTGAGCACTGAGAACCTTCTTTGTGAATTGAACTGCAGTGGTGGGCAGGGATATGGGATAGTAGACTGCTTGCTGCTTGTGTTGATCGACATTTTTACAACACAAAAGACGTTGACGGAGAGGGGTGAAGGGATTTAAGGCGGGCCAAGATTACAAGTTTTTTCGTAGGCTTTGGTAATTCTAGTGTTAAATTACAATATGGCATAATTTATACCAAAGACTGCTTGAAGAGGATCAAGAAAAAGAGCAACATTTTGGTTCTTAATACTTCATAAGTTGGTCTTTCAGAAATGTAACAATTAGAATTGTTTATTGCTCACTGTAACTAGGAGAGGCAGAAACTTTGTTCTTTCTTTGTTTATTACTTCTATTTGTGTAATTTCCAAAATATAATCCATTTATGATCTACTTATGTTGTGAAATCCTTACACCTTGAGGCACAAAAAAATTGAAGCAGGCTTTCAAAAAACCACATAAATGGCCAGGCATACCTTTTATTCTGGTCTGGGCCTAGCCCCACACACAAAAAATAGGCTTTTTAGTCTGCAATGGATGTTAACGTTGTGCATGTCACATCAAAAAAGCACCCAGGATTTCAAACTCTAATGAGATTTGAGAACTCAAAGTTAGTCCTTTTCACAGAATTTCAAAAACATGGGGATTGGTTAACATAGGCATGGGGAGTGTTGTTTCTTGCAATTTCAAGGTTGCTAAACACAAATATGATTATATTTTTGATATTTGATTCTTTACCAGTGGTCCTGGCATTCTAAGAGCCCCTCCCAGGAGGTTACAAATGACACATTTCAAACACAAGCACACAGGATATCATTTTAAACTATTTCAAGGTCAGTAATTACAAATATAATATAATTTTTGATTCTTTACTTTGGGTCTAGCCCTCAAAGGACCTCTATTAGAGGAGAAAAAAACTGAGTTTATTTAGACCTTAAACATTTAAATTAAAGAACAAATAATAATATTTCAAATATTTGACAAAACCATTCTTGTTTAGTATGTACTTCTATTCATTATATTTTTTATGAACTCCCGGAATTAGGGCAGCTTAAACTAATTTAGATTTTTTTTGAGCTTGGATGACCTGTTATAATTAGTTCTGTTAATTTTGTTCTGTTCACTTATCATTTAGAAATTATGTGTACTGTATTTATTTATTTTTTTGAACTTTCAAAATTATTTATGTACTGTTTCATTAAACGTTATTATGTTCTTTGTGTTTTGTGAATGGAATCCCAAAAGGAGGGACCACCCATTCGATCACTATTAAAACACTACCCTCAGAATTTAAAGACAGGCTGGGAAAGCGGGGCCCTCTGTGGTTCATCTGAATTTGCTTCAGAGACTTGGAGTGTTACTTTCTATGCTTTTGGTTTACAATTTTCTGAATAATGTATTGGGACTGGTTCACCTCATTTTTGCCCATTTCAGCCTTTTATTTATTTTTTCTTTTGTTAATAAATATTCTGTTTAATAAAGATTCTTTGTTTGAATCATAAGAAAATAAACCACCCAAAATATAATAAAATCATGGTCTTAGGAGTAGTTATGTACAGGCAGAGTTACATATTTTGCAGATGTCTCTCGTGGAGGTGGATGGAGTCTTTTATGATTATTGTACTGTCTTGTACTTAATGGTTATCCATCCCACTGCTGTTCTTGTTTTAAACTTTCAATATTTCCAATTTTAAATGTCAAAATTTCAATTGGTAGCTCCCTTTATTGCTAAGATTACAGACCTGGAGGAGAATAGTAAATTCTATTATATTGCGGATTATGTACGAATGAGTCACGCTAACACAGAACATCTACTAGTCAAATCCATTCAGAGCAAACTTAGGCATTAATCACCTGCATTAACTGCTGTTTTGTATGACCCACCTATTTCAATATTTCCAGTTGCTGCCATTGTTCATCTTCTCCAGTGGCCACAGTCACCCACTTTGAACTCAAATCTGAGTCTACTGTATTTGTTTTTGAATTCTTTGACCCATCTCCTCCACTGATCCTTACCTATACACTTACCTACATTTATCAACACCAGAGTATGCTGACTTTAAGTTTCTCTGGTAATCATATTATAAGCATTGCCATTTCAGTGCAACTCTTCCACCTCTCCTATGGGGTCCCTTAAAATTTTAAATTCAATCTAATTTGTTAACCATTAACTGATATGTTGGGTATAAACACAGGTAATATTTTATATTTATCTTTTCACCTGTGACCATGTTCCTTTTATATTTTTAATCCTTAGACACAAGTATGAAATAAAATCTGAAAATAAACCTAATCAAGGCTGATAGGAGAAGTGCCCCTCATTTGAGTTGGCAAAAAAATTACAGTGAAGATCGCTGTCTCTCTAAACTCTGTCACTCAGCTAATTTGATTCAAATGAAGGTATCCAGAGCACCGGGTAATCTGACAATTATTTTTTCCTTTGCTTTCCTCAGACGAAAATTTATTTCTGCATATTTATGCTTTTCTTTTAAATAAACTGTAGCGTACAACAGATAACTGAATTTTTGATATTGCTCTAACACTTCATTAAAATACAAACTGAAAACTTGAAAGCAGTGTTAAAAGATTAAAGAAAAAAACCTGACTATAATTCTGAAAGTGATTGCATTAAATTATAACTCCTTTTTAAGTCATTTTCTTTCCTAGCTAAGAGCCTGTAGGCTTTGTTTGCAATCAGATTCATAGTCTTTCCTTCTACTCAGACCGCATTTGTGGAACTTACTTTCGTCAGTGGCTTCATTTGGTTTTTATCTGCACTATATGGAGTTCACACATTCTCTGCATGTGCTTTTCACACAGTAGTGTGGATTTGTCACCTCCTCACTCCACATCTCTAAGATATACATTACAGGTTAATTGGTTATTCTATACTAATCACTTAGGAGTGTGAGTGGGTGTGTGGGTGGGCTTATTTAGGTTGATTACTGTCCATATCTGCTGGAAAACGTTCCAGCCTTCAGTGACCCTGAACTGGATGAGGCATGTTTCAAGATGTTATTCCATTATACACAGAAACAATTTGCTTGATTTTGGCAGGGCAGCTAAGATTAGCACACTCTTAGTTGAGTGTATTTGATAGATAGATAGATAGATAGATAGATAGATAGATAGATAGATAGATAGATAGATAGATAGATAGATAGATAGATAGATAGATAGATAGATAGATAGATAGATAGATAGATAGATAGATAGATAGATAGTGGGTGCTAACTGACACTCACACAGCCACAGGTTCAAATAACAGATATTATTCTTCCAAATACCTTCCAAACAATGTACAGTGTAAAGGAACAGTGAATCCTTCCTTTTTTCTCTTCTTCATCCTACAAGTAATGTCTTCTGTCTCTCAAATCTTCTGCCTCTGCTGAAGTGAGGCAGAGCGGTCCTCTATTAACCAGATCCCGGGAGTATTTCCCGCCATCTGCCCACAATTTGATGGAAGTACCTCTGTGTCAGGCTGCAGTTGGGATGGTTCCTCTCTGCGGCTCCCACTGACAGAAGGCAAGATATATCAAAGGGCTGTAGCATGTGACTACACTTCCCAGCATGATTGTGGTTTGAAAAGTTGGGGCAGCAACATAAGAATGCTGCCCTCCAGTGTATTGGGGGAGTATAGTCTCTGGGAAAGCCAACTTCTCTGACACCTTCATTCTTCTTGCTTCCTTTCCTGGAAAAGAATCAGTTCTTGACCTGGTCAGGATGTCAGACAATCCCTGATGACACTTAAAATAGACATATAGATTGATTGATTTATTATGCCTCCTAGCGCTTTCATTCTATCTATGCAGCACTGTACCTCACTAGGCCCTATCATCCAATTCCATGATTTTTCTAATCAGTGCTATGCCAATGATATGCTGCTGTATACGTACCTGTTCATTCCCTCCAGAGGACCGCACAGTATCAACTAGAATTCTATCATGTCTCATGGATATTGAAACTTGAATAAAGCAGCACCATCTCCAGCTCAGCCTTGCAAAGATGGACCTTCTTGATATTACAGCTTTTTCACCTCGGCTCACATCCATCCAGTCTGTATACAAGCTTTTGGGCTGTCATCAATAACCAGCTGTCCTTCAACGATCATGTTGCAAAGGCCTCTCCATCTTACAGATTCACTTTACACAACATCCACAAGATCAAACTGTGTCTGACAGAGTATGCAACACAACTCCTGGTCCAGGTTTTTGTCTTATTATGTTTGAACTACTGCTGGCAGGAGTACTAGCATGAGTAACAAGCCATTGCAGATGATTCAAAATGCAGTGGTACATCTGGTGTGAAATCAGCAAGGTGGGTACCTGTCACTCATCTTTTCAGATTACAACATTGGCTACCTGTAGCTGCACATATTAAGTTCAAATCCTTATTACCTGCATACAGAGTAGTTAATGGGTTAGCACCTATATATTTAGAGACACTTGCAAGGTCTTGTGCTCTTTTCATATGCTTCTGCCTGGTAGAATGAACTGCCCACCTCCAATTGAAATTCTGACTCCCTCAATGTGTTTAAGAACACATTGACATGTTTGGTGAACTTCTGTCTAACTTAAATTAGATTTGTTAGGGTTTTGTAACCTATGAATTGTAACTTGCTTGCATTTTGTTCTAAGCTCTTCACTTGTGATGGTCAGTTTTGCAACCTTGTCCTGTAACATTTGTTCCCAATTAGTCCCCCTCAATGAAGCTCACAGTGCTTAGGTTGATCTCTTTTGTAAAGCACTTTGGATAAAATCATCTACTAAGCAAAGTTCAAATGCTTAATATCTGCCTACAGTGTAGATAATGGGTCAGCACCTATATATATATATATATATATATATATATATATATATATATATATATATATATATATATATATATATATATATATATATATATATATATATATATATATATATATATGTAGACACGATGAGATCCTATGCGCCTTCCCGCCCACTGAGCTCTTTTAATGAATGACGTTTGTTGATGTCAACTCTGTGTGGTGTCAAATCTCAATCCAGACTCTTTTCATGTGTAGCTCCTAGAAGGTGGAACAAGCTGCCCACTCCCATTTGAACTGCTAAGTCTCTCAATGTGTTTTAGAAGCGTTCGGAGACTCTCTTGTTTAGTGAATGTCTATCTAAGTGATAATGGTCTTATAAGCAAGGAAGTGCAACTATTGTAGATTGAATTATATTCTGTGTTCACTTGTGATGATCAATTCTGCAACACTGTCCTGTAACATTTGTTTCCAATAAGACTGACGTTAACTTGATTATGTTGACCTCTTTTGTAAATTACTTTGGTTAAAAGCATCTGCTGAGAAAATAAATGTAAAGGTAACGCTGTGGCTGTAGCTCAGCATTTTCAATTAAAGGCAGCCTGTCTTATATAGTAGTCTGCCAATCTCATTTTTCTGTTTCCCTAAATCACTATCACATTTCTAGCAAGACTTCAATTTCATGGTACAGTATCTGAAAACTTAACACCTGTTTTCATAATCTCTGCTGCTGAGATCATAAAAAACAAAGAATACATATAGCATAACATTTATCAATATATTACTGTTTGCACCAAGAGGCCCCAAGCGACAAGCTTCAAATCTAAGGCCTAACTCAGTTTGTGTGGAGTTTACATATTCTGTTCGTGTTTGTCTGGGTTTTCTGACAATAGTGCACATCCCAGACACATGCAGTTTAGTTTGATTGAGGAAAATAAATTTGATGGAATGTGTTGGTTCATTTCTTGAACCCAATGCTGCAGGGATAGACAGTATGACCTTCTATAGTCCTGTGTTGGAATAAGTGGATCTAGAAAATGAATAAATGACAAAGTAAATGTTTTAAAGAAATACATTTATATAAATCAATTTAACATAGTGTTACTGCCTTATATTTAAAATTGGTGCATGACCTATTTAAAACACTAAATATGTTCAGAATAAACATGGTATAAATTAAACTAATAAACTATAAACTTGGCTGGCTCCATTTCCTTATTTGAATCAGTCTTTTTTCCATAAAAGTATTCAACTGTTATTTTATTGTTTCCATATGTTTTTTTTTCAGCAGACTGATCAAATAAAACATAGAAATATTCTCTTTTTAATTTTTTTGAACTGTTGATCAATAAGATGTTGGAGCGAGTGGTGGATATCATTTTTGAACTTGTGATTAGTTATCTCAAAATGTTTTCTTCACTTAATTCAAGAGCTAAAGGCAAGAGCATTATGTGCATTACCTTGGGATGACAAAATTGCAGGAATATCAGAATCATGGCTTAGTGAAAATGACAGGAAGAAATTAAATACCAACAGTTACACACTTTTAGGAAATAAAGTCAAGGCAAAAAAGGAAATTTCATGAAGCTGAATGTCAGAATATTCAGGCGTAAGAGGTCAAAACAGAGATGAAATTTACCATAATAGTTCAAGTTTGACTTGCAAAATAGAAACACCACATTAGAATGTGTATTTCCCATGTTCTTTTCATTACTGTTTTATCATGAAAGGGTTTTGAGGTGACCAAATCCTAACTTTGTTACGTAGACCCACAAATATGTCCTCCACCTGCCCTCTTATCCTTGCACTCGCCAGCCTAGAAAGGAGACAACTTATACCTGGCACTCCAGGTTGACTTCACCAAGAGCTGACAGCTGCTGTGACTTCACATCCCCCTCTCCCCTAATCTCTAGACCTCAGGCGGCAAGACTGAGCCAAAAGGTGGGCAGGGGGCAGGTATAGAGACTTTATTAAGTCATTATAGTCTTTAACATTAATGTGCCAAAAGAAGAAGCAAAAAGTGAATGGATGTGACAAATTACCATACAACCTGGATGTGACAGCAGATGTCATAGATGACACAGGCCGAAGCACCCAATAATGTCATCATTCAGCCTCTTCAGTTTATATTGCTGCAGCTCAAATGTCTTATGATATTGGGCATCTAGCCCTAAGTCTTCCTTCATCCTGCTGACCATTTTCTTCCTTGAAGCTGCTGATATTTTAAAGCTTGTCAGGTCCAAGGCTAATATCAAAAGCCATTCCCTGTCCAATGTCATCTGACAGACCATGTAAGCAAATGTAAATGTCAATCACCTTGCTCATAAAATGGAACATCTAGCAAAAATTACCATTTTGATATTTAAACTTTAAACCATATTTTAACCTTTACTAAACTCTACTGGTTTACAAAAGTCCTTTCTTACAGTGAAAGGTTTTTATTTGTCAGCCTGTCATCTGCAAATATAAGGCTAAATCAAAAAGTAAAGGCAATTTGTACAATGACTTATGGGTAGTTCGAACATGCCCAATGCAGCACTCTGCAGTTAGTTCAGTTGAATCCAAGTTCAAATGAGCTTTGGGATTGCACCATTGTTGAACAACACACTGTAGTGAGATTTCTTTCTTATATTTACTAGCATTTATTTGCTTAGCATTCACTTGTATCCAAAGCAACTCACAGAAGAGGTCAACATAATTGAGTTTGGGGGACTGTTTGGGAACAAGTGTTACAGGACAAGGTTACAAAATTGCTCATCACAAGTGAACAACACAGAACAAAATTCAAGCTACAGTAGCTTCACTTCCTTGGTTACGAGACCTAACAAATCCATTGCACTTGGACAGAAATTCGCCAAACTAGACATTCTCCAAACATTTCTTAAATACATTGAGAGAGTTAGCAGTTTAAATGGAGGTTGGTAACTCGTTCCACCATCTTGGAGGTTCACATTAGAAGAGTCTGGATTGAGATTTGACACCACATAGAGGTGACACCACCTGACGCCATTCATCACCAGACCTGAGTGAGCGAGAAGGTGCATAAGATCTCACATGTGTCTCCAAATGCTCTATGTAAGAAAGGTCAGAGCAGACTATACTTTCTGAGAAGGTTGGCATCTTTCAACATCTGCAGTAAGATGCTGCAGATGTTCTACCAGACGGTTGTGGCGAGTGCCCTCTTCTACGCGGTGGTGTGCTGGGGTGGCAGCATAAAGATGAAAGACGCCTCACGCCTGGACAAACTTGTTAAGAAGGCAGGCTCCATTGTAGGATTAAAGTTGGACAGTTTAACATCTGTGGCAGAGCGACGGGCACTAAGCAAACTCATGTCAATCATTAATAATCCACTGCATCCACTGAACAGTGTCATCTCCAGGCAGAGGAGTAGCTTCAGTGACAGACTTTTGTCACTGTCCTGCTCCACTGACAGACTGAGGAGATCGTTCCTCCCCCACACTATGCGACTCTTCAATTCCACCTGGGGGAGTAAATGCGAACATTAATTTTATTTTAATTATTTTTCATTTTTATTACTATTTAATTTAATATTGTTTCTTTGTATCAGTATACTGCTGCTGGATTATGTGAATTTCCCCTTGGGATTAATAAAGTATCTATCTATCTATCTATCTATCTATCTATCTATCTATCTATCTATCTATCTATCTATCTATCTATCTATCTATCTGTCTATCTATCTATCTATCTATCTATCTATCTATCTATCTATCTATCTATCTATCTATCTATCAAATATACACTGTACTCTGTAGGCAGACATCAAGGATTGGAATTTAATATGTGCCGCTACAGGGAGCCACGGTAATGATCTCAAAAGAGGAATGACAAATGCCCACCTCAGCTTTGCTAAACACCAGACATGCCACTGAATTTTAAATCATCTGCCATGACTTGATAGATTGCAAGTCAAAACTTGCAGTAGGCCGGACCAAATTCTGGACCAGGAGTCGAGCTGAATACTTAGTAGATTAGATTGGTTCCATATTTTATGTAAACAGCGAACAGTTATTAATGACTGGAGCGCAAAGCAAAGAGCTTCAACATGATGTCCTAACAAAGCTGGCGCAGGTCTGTTTTCCTTCTGATTTCTTCAATGGTGTCTAAAAATGAATATTTGTAACTCTGTCGTAAAACCAGAAGTTAGGTAATGACAGCTACCAACTTTATGCTGTTGATCTTTACCGAGTCCATTTTTTTTGTATTATCAAGTCAACGTTTCTTTTTTTGTGATCAACTTTTTATTAAGTAGAAACAAACTGACAGGCTGTATCAATAAATTGACATAGCATACAAAGTAGCTCAAACCATTCACTTCCACCCTCTTCCACCGATCCTGACATTTCATATTAATGACATTACAATTGCATTAATTTTTTTAAATTATATTTGTTAATATAAAGATAGTGATACTCTGAAAGAAAGATACTTCTTTTAACAATATTAAGTCTCCCAGCTAAACTGAGAAGAAGAGATGACCATCTATTAGCATTTTATTATTTAATTCCATATTGCAGAAATTAAATTTGACGACCTTCTGTAAGTTTTCTTGTGACTATAATTTCTACATAGTTTAGCTATTCTGAGACATTTAAAAAAGTGATGTAGCTTAGTTTGATATGCAAGACAATTCACATGAAAAATTATGTTTTTATTCAACTTGATTTTGAACTTAGTGATCCTATGAAATTCATTCAATAGATTTGAATGGCAATGATGAATGTGGATCTGAGATAAAGAGCACTGTGTCATTAGCACTGGCAGATAGTTTTTGTTCAGTTCCTTCTCTCATGGTCCCCTTTACCTCTGACCTTTTTCTGAAATAAATAGAAATTCTAAGAAATATAATGAACAGATTGATTCCATGTTCTAGTATGAAATACTTGTACTGTAGTTGGAATTATTGTATTTAAATTGACTGGGCGGTCTAAAGGTCTGGAATCCCTACAGATTTTTTTTTTTTTTCTCCAGCCGTCTGGAGTTTTTTTTTTGTTTTTTCTGTCCACCCTGGCCATTGGACCTTACTCTTATTCTATGTTAATTAATGTTGACTTATTTTATTTTCCTATTGTGTCTTTTATTTTTCTATTCTTTATTATGTAAAGCACTTTGAGCTACTGTTTGTATGAAAATGTGCTATATAAATAAATGTTGTTGTTGTTGAGATGGGTGATGCTCTGCTTTTGCTTCTACGGGCTGCTTCTGCTGCAAAGGAACACACAGTCTGCAAAATTTTACTCAGTTTGATGCCATATCAGCTGATAACTGCTGGACATCTGTCCCCTTACAATAATATGTCTTTATAAGTCCTCATTTCTCTAATACAAGAGCTCTTTCCCCAGCTGGGCCTTTCTGTTTTCAGATCGTTACAGAGGACAGATGAAGCCTTCCCTCTTCGCTGCAGGAAAACAATTTTGATGACCACTTAATTGAATTTTACTGAATGTCGTAGTTGGTGAGTGGAGCTAACTTGCTCAGAAGAATTACCAAGCTGTCCTTCATGCTATTAAATTGTTATAGAACCTCAGCAATTCTTTTGTGAAATAAAGTCTGATTTGCAAGGAGCTGCATCTCCACATTATTAGTGCAACACAGAGCCCTGGAACATAATAATATGAGCTGAGGCTTCTGGGCTAGAATGTAGTAATTTGATCCAAGCACACACATTGGGTCTAAACCCAAATGAGTGAAGTGCAGTACAGAGACATTCCCATTTAACACTATCAAATATTTTCTGCTCTTAGAGATAACAGAATCTTTTGAAGACAGATATTTGACTTTAATGAACCCAGTAATTTAGTTTGATCTTGTGATATTATTGTCGGACGCTTCAATTCGGATGTTTTTCTGTATATTTTCCTCCATGCTCTGGTGAAGGTTTGTAGCCAGTTACTGTTTATAAAGTGTTTGCTTATGAAGATGACTAATGAGCCCCCGTTCTGATTTTGCAAGGTGATTTGGATTCTTCAACGTCAACTTCCTTTTAGGCCTACCTTCTAAATGGCCTAGGAGATTGGCCACTGACAGCTGTTGACTCGACAATTGGGCCTACACCAGTCTGCTTTTCATCTACATCAACCTGTATCAACACCTAATGTGTTATGGTATTTTCCTTTGGCTTTGTTTTATAAAAGTGTCATCTTTTTAATGTACAGTGTTCTGTCTTGATAAAAAAGGAATATAAGAGGACAGGTTAGTTCAAAATAGTTGACACCAGTTCAAGTGCTACTTTGTGACTAGTTATTTTGTGTACCATGGTCTCATTATCTTCTTGCAAAAAAACTCTTCATAGGTGTACCTTAAAGACTGATCTTGGACCCTCTTGTTTTCTTCTTTTTCTACATTTATTTGTAGTCACTCGTATTTATTCCAATGGCTTCTCCTACCAGACTGGATTTTTTTTTGTTTTGTTCTCACAACTTGTGGGTTTTGGCTTTATTCTCCAATTTTCTTTCTGCCACCTCATCATGGATAAATGAACACCTTATACTTAACTTCTCTAAGTCTTTATTCTTTACTTGCCCTATACTTCTCCAGCCACAGATCTTTCTCTCAACATTGTCCTCAATGATGTTATTCTCTTGCTATTAGGTACTAATAGAAATTTTGAAGTGACTGATGATTCTCTTTTCTTTAAAGCAAAATGTTTCTTCAATGACCTTATCAGGTCATTTCTTTCTTCACAGAAGTCATAAAATTAGAGCTTTTTTATGAGTTGTTCCACTCAGTTCCTTGTTCAGGCTCTTGTTCTCTCTCAGCTCAACACAACTCATCTCTCTCCTTGCAGGGCTGCCGACCATTATTATCCAACCCTTCAATACACATGAGTGGTGTTCTCCTTTTGATGGTTCAATGTAATGTATTTCAGGAGCATTTTTATGATGTGCCTTTTGGTGACATTGCTCTTTGAACTGGTTACATAAAGTTGATTTTGATCAACTTTTCTTTTGGAAATGTTGCAACCATTGTACTTTTAATTGAATGTGTTTTACTATTTTGATGTGTCCTTTAAGCTTAATAAAATAAAAAATAAATAAACAAAATATGTGCCATTGAATTTTTCTTCCCTATAAGGTCTGTATGGAAATTCACTGCAAGATTAACATTGACTAACATTAGCAATTGCACTGAGAGGATGCCCCATCATCACGCATCAATATTGTGGTTTAAGATTAGGACATTTGATCAGCGGTATCACAACATAATGCTGTTCATTTCGTTACACCTTGTTATGTGTTTTGATCGACCCTATCAGAAGTAAATTTATCCTTTTTTTTTAAACATGGTCAACCTCTGTCTGATCACGAAATGCTGTTAGCCTGAATTAGATGTTACTTTAATTGTGCGAGTTGCATTATTCAAATTGTGTTACATTTGTTTCTGTGTGTGTGCTTACTTTTTACTGTTTAATTGTTTTTAATGCTCCATGTTAATCCTCTACTCAGAATACTATTAGTGAAATTATCAATAGCCGGTGCTCAGCATTACTACAACAGCACATACAATTTCACACATAATGCACAATTTTTCATGTAGGTAGAATGTTTCCATGTCGAATCACATTCATACCTCAGTCGAATCGCTGCAGAGATCACTTGGTACTGCACAGAGACCCCATCCCTCAGGTTGTGCAGAGTGCAGCTGGCATATTCACATCTACCTAAATGAACTGGACTTTTGGAGGAAATCAGTTTTGAAAGACAAACTGGTCCAAAGCCCACTAGTTATGAAAATGCCTGTAGTTATTTGGTTAATCCTAATATGTAGAGAAGATTATTGTAGATAATAGAAGTTCTTTGAGGCATTCCAGACTACGCAATAAAACAAAATGTCCAAAATACACATCACATTTATATTATACACAAAAATATATAGAAATAAACATTAGTGCCACTCTTGTCCCTCCTAGTGAAGTTACACTTCCTGTCGGGGACCCACGCCTTAACGCAATGCTTTCTCCAGGCGTCCTCGCTAACCAAACTCAAAGCCTCTCTTCTTCCTGCCTGTCAAGCAGTTGCCAACATCTTTCCTCCCAACTCCAAGTTTGCAAAGTTCTTGAGCAGGAAGTTACTTTATTTCCCTTCAGAGATCACTTCAGTCCAGAACTAAACAATTTGCTCAGGACAACACCCGTTCTCTGCTGTTCGCTCTCCCTCCCTGAGAAACTGGGAGGTTCGAACTCAGTGCTTTCAATTACAGAATGACCATCAAAACTAATGGAGCTAAAACAAAATTGTGCCTCTCTCTAGTGACTGATTGGTCTTCTAATTATGAAGACTTCTTTTATAAGCAGCAGGGTTTATCCATTTAAGCCTTGCTAAACTACTTTCCTTACCCCAAGCCAGCAGATGTGGTATAATGGGTCTGTGGCTTAGAAAAGGTGGTCATTGGGAAAAAATTAATAAGTAATTGGTTGGATTGATCTCTGAAAGTGGGTGCACTCGCACAGTTGAGGGGAGATTGGGATTGCAGCGCACGATTGGGATGCTGTGCCCATGGAGGCATTTAAGGATGAGTTTGCATGGGAAGAAAAAAACAAATCAAGAGAAGACGAAAGGAAGGCTGGTTTGGGAGAGGTTAAAGAAGAGAGGAGAGAGAGAGAGAAGCAGCAGGAAGGAAGACGAGAGAGTGCTAGTGTGAGTAAGAGAGAGAGTGGAGGCAGGTAGCCAGCAAGGAGAGCCACTTCAAGGGCTGAAGAAGTGATCGCTCCAGCTGAGTGAAAGGGGTGACTCGCCGCATAAGACTGGGAAGGTAGCGGGAGTTGGCAAGGCTCGGACTTAGAACCCCATAGTGAGTGCCATGGCCTTTGGGGACCTGACCCGTGCAGTCCTTGTGGAGCTCTGTTGTAGCCATGGAATGGTGGGAACCCGAACCTGTCGAAGGTCAGCTGTGTCTGTCAGCAGGGCGTCTCCTCTGCTGTTAGGCCTAGGAGAAGACATCAGTATGGAAGGGACACACCAGAGACCAGATTTTAAAAGACACTTTTCTGCCTGTATTTTTAAGCTCAATTTTTAAAAGGATTATTTTTTTATTTTAAACTGCACCATCAGTTTGTTTTAAGGATTATTTATTTATTGAATTTTTTGCACTGCACTTTTGGAGCACTGACTTTTTGACTTGTTTTAATAAAAGCACTGGAGCACTTATACACCTACCCCTTGCTATATGTGTGTTGTGTCCTCATCCGCTATCTCATCCCTCAGGTACATTATGGTAGCAGGTTCGAGAGTCTTCAGAATGCAACTTGTAGTGTGGAGCTGACCCCCACCATCAAAGAAGAGTGTGACCTGACTCTGGCAACTGCTAAAAATAAGCTACCATTAACATTAGTGAGGCGTTAAATGTTTCCTTCCAGGTCACTCCTTCCATTGATTAATGCTAGTGTCCCATTCACGCAGATGACTGGACACCAACAAAACACTCCAGAGACTCAGGATATATCACAGCCTGGAAAAGCATCAGATATTCAACTGACAGTGCATGTTTCCTTGGGCTTGTTCATGTTCTGCAGTACCCTCTGAAGTGTGTGCCTGACTTGACACCCTACTATAATAAGTATAAGTATAAATCTTTCCTTTCCTAAAATTCAAAATAAAAAAAAAGAGACAAGTGACTCATTTAGTAAATATTATCAGTGTATGGCAAAACTTGAAATAATCTTTGCAAACACACAATAACACTCCAAAGTAAACACACATAATTTGAAGAAAGCAAGTGTTTTTATAAAGAAAAAATAAACATGTTGAAAGCATACAACGTGAAAACAAGAAGACAATTTGATTAAGGCTGAAACAAATATGCTCAAAACACAAACACAAAAGAAATGTCCTAAATCGATGAATAAAATCATCATAAAAGGAAATTAAAAGGATTATAGGAAATATTTAAACAGCACAAATCAAAAGAAATGAAATAATTCATAACAAGGGAGCAAAATCAATATAAAGTAAAGGAAGAAAATGAAAAAAGTATTTCAGTGGATGCAAACAGCAAAAATACTTCAAGTACTGCTATAGCACAAAATGGTAAAGGCAATTTAAAAAGCCGTAGGGACACAAAAGGCATAGTCTTCAAAAATGAACAGGATGTACCAAATTTAATAAAAAGTTTATACTAGTTTCGCAGGAAAAGAATCAAACTGAATGCCACATGCAGCAAAAGCAAAAATACACTGATATTTAAACAAAACTTGACTTGCATGTAAGGAATGTTTTTTAATTTTAATAAAATAAAATAAAAAAAGAAGAATCAGAGGAGCACAAGCTGTATGTAAATTATGGTGCTCTGCCTTCACATTTTTATTATTAAGTGTCATAATGGGATAAAAATATTAATAAAAGTGTTTTTTCAAATATTACACTATTACATTAAACATTTCTTTTTGTTTAATTCAATTATGAAGACTCTTTTCTTGTACACATTGTGGATGAGTGGCACTTGTTCATTGACTATTCATAGGTCAGACTAAAAGCTGTCCTTCTCCATAAGGGAATAAATTCCATTCCACACCTCTAGTACATGCTACTGACATTAAAGAGATTCATAAGAGAACATGAAGTTACGATCAGAAGTATAAGCGTATTATCCGCTAAGATCTATAGGAGATTGCACTTCTGCTTGGCTTGAAGCTACATTACATCAAATGTTGTTTTTATGTGTAAGTGTGAATGAGACAGCAAGGACAAAAAGAACCTCTATGTTCAGAAAAAGTGGCAAAACATACCCAACTTGTTCCAGGAAAGAAAAATGTGGTACTTGTTGACCCTAAGAAACCTTACCTTCCTCACTGCATATCAAACTTGGACTTATGAAAAAGTTTGTTAAAGCTATGAATAAAAAACAAATGGAATTCACTTATTTGAGAAATACATTTCCTCAGGTTACTGAGGGCAAGATTAGGGAAGGCATTTTTTATGGTCTTAAGATCACCAAAGTGTTAAAAGATAAGAAATTCGAAGAAGAGTCGAGAAAGTTGAGTAATCTTCTTGGCAGGGCTTCAAAAGTGTCGGCACAAACCTTTAGGATACTCATAAGGCTGAAAACCATCTTGAAAGAGCGAGACACCTTCTCAAGTCATACCAAACAATGGGGTGCAATATGTCATTGAAAATTCATTTCACAGACTCTCATTTGTACTTTTTCTTTGAAAACCTTGGTGGAGACAGTAATGAACATGGCAAGTGATTTCATTGAGACATTTAAAATACAGAAAGATTTGTGAATTCAATTTAACTGTCAGCGTGCTGCCTGACACCTGCTGGACTCTTGAGAGTGATGTTCCAGATGTGAAGCACACTGATGTACTACCAGAAAATAAAAAGCGGCAAAAAAGTTTGAGATTGTATGTTTGTCATTTTACAAGGATATAACTATTTTTTTTTTCAAATTTAAGATGCACTTCAGTTAAAAACCTTACCTTTTTTTAGAGATTCTAAAAACATATTTAGTTCCAGTATACAAAATATGATATATATGAAGAAACCAGAATAATAGACTTTTACTTTATATAGATCATTTGGGTGTAAACCAACAAACCAACCAGAGTAAATGTAAGCATTGATTCACACTGTTATGTAAATTCACTTGCTCATAAAATAGACTTACACCTATAATATCAAATGAACTTTGCCCTTAGCAAAACTAAAACGTCTGCACCAGGCATGGACAAGATAAATAATGATAAGCCATGTCATTGATTCCCCTAAAACAGTTTTATATGAGCTGTACAATAGGGTATGGGAGGAAGGGAGGGTACCGAGAACTTGGAAAGTGTATGTTGTAGTGCGAATATGAAAATCAGGAAGAGACTATACGAATCCAGGAAACTGTTTGCCAATTGCTGTAGCAGCCAACATATGTAAAATAATGGAAAGAACGATTAATGAAAGGTTAACATATTAATTTGAAAAGAAAGGCTGTTTATCCAAATAATAACAAAGTTTATTTAGAAGAGGTGGAAATGCAATGTATTCAACATTATGTTTGGAACGTGAGATTAGGAGGGTACAGGTTTATAAGGAAAGTATAGTGGCTGTTTTCTTTGATATAGAGAAGGCTTATGATATAATGTGAATGGAACGGTTGGTAGTTAAACTCAGTAATTTAGATATAAAAGTTCGGATATTTAGAGGGATCAAAGATAGTTTGAATGGAACACAAATACAAGTTAAAATAGGAAATAAGTACTCTGGAAAATTGCTGTTGAAAATGGTACTTTTCATGGAAATGTCATAAGTCCATTATTGTTCTTAATAATGATAAATGATGCATTTATGGAAATATAAAATAGAGCGGGATTATCCGTTTTGCAGATGACGGGGCAATTTGGAGGAGGGGGTGAAATATTTAGTTTGTTATTAAAAAAATGAAAATGTAGGAGACTGTTGTACAGAGTGGTCTTACAAATGGGGTTTCAAATTTTCAGTGGAAAAAAGTGGTATTTATAAGAAAATGAATTAGTAATGTGGTAAAACTAAAGTTGAATGTTGAGGAATTAGAGTGGGGAACTTCCAATCTTTAGGCATATTGTTTCATGAAAATGTTATTTGGAATGTACGTGTACAGAAAATTCCAGACAAGTGTAAGAAAATTGTAAATACAATGAGGTGTTTAGTGGGAACTTAATGGGGAGCAGACAGATCAACTTTAAAAGCAATCTACACCAGATTAATCAGGCCAGTAATAGGTTATGTTGTATGATATACAGAATAGCTTCTGATTCAACATTAAAAAAAAAACTAAATCATATTCAATATCAAAGTTTGAGATTATGTACTGGTGCTTTTAAGACAACACTGAGAGCATCAATGCAAGGGGAGATGAAGATAATGCCTCTAGAAATCAGAAGAGAACAACTGAAAATGAATTACTGAGTTATTTTATGGGGCATAGTCCAGATCATCCAACTAAAGAAACATTGAAACCTTGTTAGGAGAAGGCAGAAAGGAAGAAAATGGAAAGTTTTGGGTGGGAAGTGGAGCAAAAAGCAAAAGAACCCATGACAGACAAATTAAACATTACTCCGACAATACCATTACCTGCAAAACAAACTTGGATACTTCAAGACGTGACTCTAGATTTTCACACTTTTAAGCAAAAAGAACAAGGATAAAGAATTTAATTTCAGTGCATATGCTGTACAGGAATACATTGATAAATATCACAGATTTGTACAGATGCATCCAAGGATTCAAACAATAATACAGAAGTAGCAGTCATTGTTCCAGAGTTACGTCTACAAACATTATACAGAATTCAAATGACTGGTCTCACTGTAACCTTTTTATGGATACCAGCTCATATTGGTGTTATAGCTAATGAAACAGCAGATCAAATTGCTAAAGAATCTACACAATAGGAACAAATACAGTTAGTGTTTGATTTGAGTAAATCTGAAGTGAGAGGTATTGTTAAACAAATGATAAAGGAAAGGTGGCAAAAACAGAGGGAGGAAGAAAGGAAGGGATGATGATATTACAGAGTTCAGAGGAAAATGGGAGAACTGAGATGGACAGGGAAAAATAGAAATGATGAGCCATTGATAACAAGACTTAGATCTGGACACACTGGCCTAAACAGTTCACTTTATAGGACAGGGAAACATCATATCAACTTACGTGAATATTGTGGAAAGACAGAAACAGTAGAACATGTGATATTACAATGTCAGAGGTATGACAATGATAGGAAAATGTTAGTAGAAAACTTTGGAGCATTGAAAGTGAATCTTATTTTGAACGATATTTTGCAGACGTCAGGGGATGCATGCTAAATGAGAACACACTCAATACCAGGTGGTGGTGGTGGTAATGTACCAAACTGTTGTTTGCCATTAGTCAATAAAACAAGAAGAAGAGTATTTGACCATTCTGATCATGATGTAGAAGAACGCTCCCTGTTCAAATCTTAGCTGAATAGTAACAAATGATGCAGATGATAAGCTTTTCTCTTGCCTTATTACTGATTTGTCCAGTTAGAGGATAAGTATCTTTCTTTAATTAAGACGTTTATTTCTACCACAGTGGTCAGCATGTTTCCTAAATGAGTCATAAAATTGATTTGCTTATTACTTTTGGCATAACCCCAGTACTTCTCCAAGTAAGAATGGTTAGTAAAACTCCTGCACCATGCATGCTAGCTGTCAGGAATCTGCTTAATCCAAGTAAATCATATTAAAGGAGATTTGGCAACCTAATGTATCAGTTTTAGAAGAGCATATTCATGGGATTGTGCTTTTTCTCTTTTCTTTTTTTCAATGACACCATAATATTTATCTTATTTTGAACTCAAATGATGTTTTCTGCTTCATTTTATAGTCAGTGTTAATGCTGTGTTTTGTTTGCATTCTTTTAGCCGGTGGAAAATGTGCCTTTTTAACCAAAGGGACCAATTAAACCATTCAATGTTACAAGCTGTTTGTATTCCCAAAGACAATTATGTCTGTTTGTAAAAGGGATTATAAATTGGCCATGTTTTACAAAAGCTGAAAATTGACAAGCATGGCAGCTGAAATATTAAATGTCAGGTGCGAAGCATGCATAGGCATCCAAACAGTTACCAAGTTCAATTAATTTTGTCCAGGGTGTGCCATTCGTTTATTAAAATTCATTCCAATACCCAAGGGTAATGTATCCCCACACCTGCATTTTTATCTTAAGGTATATTTATATTTATTTTTTATTTTATTTATTTATATTTATATTTATAGTCCCGAATGAGGCACATTACCTACATGGTGAGGGATCGTCAGTTAAGACACTATGGCCATGTGGCGGATTTCCCCGAGGGGGATTTTTGGGGACCCGAGTGGCTGGACCAGGCCCAAGGGTCGCCCACGTAACACCTGGCAGCGGCAGACAGAGGGTCATTTCCAGAGGCTGGGACTGGAGCGCGTGCCTGCCTGGGTGGTTGCCAACCGGGATCCCGAGTTGTTTCATCGTGTAGTGGTTGTAGCAATGCACTGTACCAGTGCATCCACCCCAACTTGACTTGACTTGACTATGCAGTGGAACGTTGGGTCACGACCGTAAATTCATTCCAAAACTCTGGTCGCAACCCGATTTGGTCGTGACCAGAAGTAATTTCCCCCATAGGATTGTATGCACAGTAAATACAATTAATCCGTTCCAGACTGTACAAGCTGTATGTAAATACATTTTTTAAAGATTTTTAATTACAAAAATAGTTAATAATACCATAGAATGCACAGTTTAATGGTAAACTAAATGTAAAAACATTGAATAACACTGAGAAAACTTTGAACAGAGAAAACTAACATTGCAAGAGTTCACGCTATAGCCTTACGAACCGCTCTCTGTAAACACTATTTTTTTAATGAGTTTTAAGCACAGGGAAAAAAATGAACATTTGAAAAATCTGTAATTTATACAAAAACTAACCATAAACAACCAAGAAAATTAACCTTGCATGAGTCGAGTTCTCGCATTAAGGAAGTGAGGAGGAACTGGGTGGAGAGGAGATTACAGTTTTGAGGTAAAGTCTGTGACGATGCGGGTTCGCTGCATGCTCCCATCTCACTTCCGAGAGCCCTTAAACCCGTCAGCATCGGTAATGTTACCGATACACATGACAGTGAGGCACTACAATGGAGCAATCGGATGGTGCAAAAAGTGCCAAGTGCGTTTATTAAAATCAACAAAACAACAATCAAAAGCAATGTCCAAATGAATTACAGTGCAGTGCTTTCAGAATCCTTCAATAAATAATTAATCCCATAAAAACAGAAGTGAAGTGGAGGTTAAAATCCAATAGAAAAAAGTCCATTAAAAACAACGCTCGAAGCAGTCTCTTTAAAAACAAGACTGGTGTACGCGTATTCTTTAACTGCCTTCTCGGCCTTACACAGCCAGCCATCCTTCTTCTTGTCATTCCAGCTCCTTGATCGCTCAGCTGGAGCGATCGCTTCCTTCTGCCCCACCGAGTGTCCCCTGCTTGGGCTCACTGTCCAGATGCCTGCTTGCGAGCACATGCTCGCTCGCTCACTCACACCAGTTGTTTCCATACTGCTTCCTGCTTACTTCCTCATTCCGCAACCTTCATCTTTCTTTTCTTTTTCCTACCTTTAGCCGCCTCACGCTGTAGCAATCAATCACCATGCCCCCTCGCTAAGCTGCAAGTGCAGTGATTATTTATTTAAAACTGGCCCCTTGACGTGAGCTGTGGACCCGCTATACCAAAAAGTCCCTCTGCGCGATTCACGTCTGACTGAGAACAATATATTGTACAGGAAGAGACTGAACACGTGTGTAAATCTCTGGCGTGTATGAACTGTAAGGGAAACAAAACAGAGCACAAAGAGTTCACAGCGAATGCACAGGGAAAGACTGAACACGTGCGGAAATCATCGGTATGTACGAACCGGAAGGGAAACTGGCTTGTTCGTCACCCGAGTGTGTGGTCGTGAACAGATGTAAAAGTTTGGCAAACTTTTTGGTCGTAGCCCGATTTGTACGTGGTCTGAGACGTTCTTGACCCGAGATTCCACTGTATTTATATAAATATGTGATTTGTTTTAAATCAGAAAAGCCCAGATACTACAGGTTGGTTAGTACACTGTGTGACTGCTGTAAATGAGCATCATCCATAGAGATATGCAAGCAACTGAAAAAGTAATTTGGACATTTGATAATTATGCCACAGCTGCAACAGATAGGAGCTGACGCAATACAGCACACTAGCGATGGCTTAGGGGTATTTTGAATACACTCAGCGCAGCGCTCTGCCATTAGTCTACTTGAAGCCAAGGTCAAATGAACATGGACAGTCCGGAGCAGGATTGAACCATTGTTAAACAACGAGCCGTAGTGACATTTTTTGGACAGAGGAAGTGAAACCTGTTGAAATTCACCAAAGGATGTTGGCTTGTGCAGTAAGAGTGTGCATGATGTCTTGATCAGAGTCTACATTCTATGATGTTTTTGCAGTTTGAAATTTGCATCACTTATTGTTGAAAAGTAAAAAATACTGACAAAATGGTTCTTTAATGATGCTCCCTGTGCTACTTGCTAACCCAAGTAACACTGAATAGGCTCTGTACTTGAGCACTGAAGCAGATTGGGACCTGTTCTACCAAATACTGTAAGTTACTGTGGCGGACAGCTGGGGCTCCTGCCCAGCCGGGATGCCTGGAGGATGGAAGGACCAGGAGAGGGACAATACCTCCCCTGGGACACGAGAGGGCAGCCACCCTGGTTTGCTTTGGGCCACGGAATTTGGAAGCGCAACCCTGGGGGGGCCCGTGTCCACAACCAGGGGGTACCATGATAGTTCCGGAGGCATGGACTGCAGCACTTTCACCACACCAGGAAGTGCTGCAGGAAGGTCATCATGGAGCACCTATAAAAGAGGGCTACCTCACTCCATTCAAGGAACCAGAGCTGGGTGGCAAAGGACAGAGCTTGCGAAAGAGGAGTGGATGAAGAAGAAAAGAAAAGGAAAGAAAGGAAAGGAAAGTAAAAAGGACTGTGAGCTATTTGTATATTGTTTGGTGCTGTGTGCAGAAGAAAGTAAAAATAAATGTGTGTGTTTTGGACATTTGGAGTCCTATGTCTGTCTGTAGTTGGGCTGATCTTCACAGTTACATATGTATTTTGTTAAAAATAACTTTATTTTACAGCTTTTCTTTTAGTCACCTTCAAAATATTCTGCTTGGGGTATTTGTCCCAGTGCTTCTCCAATTCCTGTTAACATTCCCTGTAATCAACTTTTGTTACTGTGTCTACAGTCTACATTTTTTTCCCCAAAGTTCTTCCACAATAGCAAATCTTCTTCCATTCAGTCACAGTTTTAATTCTGGGAACAAAATGCAGTCACAAGGAGAAAGATGTGATAAATCTGAGGGATGCAAGCAGCAACCACATAGATTTTGGTCAAAAACTCATTAACTCACAGCGTGGTGTGTGCAGGTGAATTATTACGGTGGCAAAATTCAGTTTTGGGTGTGCAACTTCTCCTAACGTTTTTTTTTCCTGATGCTTTCTTACAGACAACCCAGCAGTTCAATGTAATCTTATTGATTAAGAGTCTGTGGATGAAGAATAAACAATTTTATAATTATTTTTATAAATAAGTCCATCAGTGTGAAAAAAGTACTAGAAGGAAAATAAAAATCAGTTACCTGCACAAATGTACAATAAATGGCTGAAATAAGCACTCGATCAATGCCACTCAGCTAATTAATAAAGCAGACTATCAAGTGCCATATTTGATAACTACACCCTCCTGCCATGCTGTTGATTGATTATGGGAATTTTTGGATCCCCCCTCGTAATGGAAAAAATAAGTAAGGTAATGAGAAGGTAAGTGGTGTTCTGTTTAAGTGGGAGAAATGGGAAGCAAGGAGATTACTGGTAAGTAATACACCATAATAATGTAAGCAAAACATAAAAACATACAAAGTTAAAGACTAATGACAGAGAAGTAGGGAAGAGAGCAGTTCAATGGCTTAATGTGGGCTCAAGGTTGTCGAGTCCTTATAAAAGCCATGTCATTGAGACTGCGTTTGCTCCTCTTCATATGCTTTCATCTTTGCTTAGATACAAACTTTTCAGGATTTGCAACAGCAAAACACAATGATCAATAAACCCAAAGGAAGGAAATAAGTATGATATTTTTGGAAATATAGTATGTAGAAAAGAGCAAAATGAGCAAAGAAGCAGAAGGAATGCCACACAAAAGTGTGAGAAAAATTAAAAGAAATAACCAAGCATGGGGTGGCACGGAGGCGCAGTGGTAGCGCTGCTGCTTTGCAGTTAGGAGACCCGAGTTCGCTTCCCAGGTCCTCCCTGCGTGGAGTTTGCATGTTCTCCCCGTGTCTGTGTGGGTTTCCTCCCACAGTCCAAAGACATGCAGGTTAGGTGCATTGGCCATCTTAAATTGCCCCTAGTGTGTGCTTGGTGTGTGGGTGTGTGTGCCCGAAAATGACATTAAGCTAGGTCAGCAAATGGATAGTTGGGTAGACCTTGCACTGTTTTTTTGGGAGAAACTGCTAAATACTGAAGCACAGGATTTGAAGATCTAATAACAGATTTTTGTTTGGTTTTGTATAGCACTACAACCTCTCAGAGTCAAAGCCTTTCTTGCGTTGGTATTATTGAATTAATTATAACAGAATTTCCAATATATCAAGTACAAAATGTGTTTTGCTGACAATGTCCATTGTTTGTCAGTTGTAATACTGACTCAATGAAAACACTAGACAAATTCCCTGTATGTGTAACAAACTAAAAATTGCATTTACCTTTGTTTGAATAAAGCTATTATCATGTTAAATTCATAATCAGTGTTATCAAATTTAAATTAATGAAAGAGTTTATTCTAAATGATTCTAATATAACAAACAATGCCAAATAATACCAGCTTTCAAGGAAGTGTGAACATGCTGTCTTTTAGCATAACAGATACTAAGACTTTTGATTTACTGTATTTTCATTTTATTACTAGACAACAAAAAATAAAACCCTCCTAGTTGTTTGCTTTGTATTAGAATGTGGTAAAGAAGATGTACCTGTTAATAATAGTCATTTAAATGTAAGAAAAGCTGATAAGTACAAGACTACCGTGATTATCATTTTATTGATGAATATCCATTTTTCTGGATAATAAAAGTTTAGTTTTTCTCAGCTACTGCACATTTTGCTAGTGAGTATACATCCAACCATTTTCTAAACTGGAATTCCCCATTATAGGGATGAAAATACGCAGATGCTATCCAAACAACTTTGGACCCAAGGAAGGAACCCTGGATGAGATGCCAGTCAATCAAGGTACATGAGCTAATATGGTGTTAACTTAGCATAAATGACTTGAGATATAGAAAGAAAATATGGAGAAGACCAGCACACTCAAACACTGGGGCAATTTAAGTAAATTAATAACAGAACAGGAAGACTTAAGCTACTACCTGCCCCATAGACCCTATCCTAGTTAAAACTCCTGGAATCTTCTTGAAGCAGATCTGTCATCAAGGGAGTTTTGTTTAGAATTTTTTGTACGTCCTCCTCCTAGTGCTTGATTTGCATTTCTTTGTACTCCACTATGGGTTCTTTTACAATATAATACATTTTTTTTCATTTATTTTTAGATTAAATTTATTTTTTAGCTTTAAGAATCATTTTACAATGGCATTTTGAATTCCCTATTTTTTAAGCTTGTTCCTAAGTGTGTAGAGCATGACATCACCTTTACAACAGTATGAAATTCAGGGCCATGCACTTCCTGGTTATCCAAAATTGGACATACAAATCACATCTTTACATGTAGTATATAATTGTTGTTTCTCTCTAGCTTCCACTGTTTTTGCACTTCCCAACTTTTTTTTTGATGTGAGGACCCACTTTTTTTCTTCGAGAAGCACCAAGGGAGTGGGCTGGGTCTTCCTTGGTAAATCGAGCAGAATAGTCAAAAGGGGAAATGGTGGAATCATGGGTTCCCCCCTTGGTGAATCGAGCACAATCATCAGAGCTGTGGGGTGGGGTGGGTCCATGACTGAGCACTGTCATCAGAGCACTCCACGATCCTTTACAATTATAAATGATATCAACTCACAGCTCACCGACGGCAGCCCATCACCCAAAAGTGTGTCACGACCAACTGGCTGAGAAACGCTGTTCTAGTTTTTGACTTCTGGTTTTTCTTAGCATTTTGGCCTCCTCATAAACATACTATACTATACTAATATCAATCTTAATTTTTCTTTCTAAAATCTACAGTATATATATAATTTACTAAGGCAAGACACCCATGGAAAGCACGCCGGAAGGGGCGTGGATTCACTAAGCCGCCGACAAGTGAGACACCTATGGCGCACGCAGGAAGGAGCCACGCCCACCAACTCCTGGCACCTCCGAGTCACGTTGACTGTTCATAGAGGCATATTTCTCGCTGAGGTGAATCGCCACATGCAGCGTGTAAAACGGTTTGCGAGGGGTATCCCATGGGATCCTTAAAACAATCCTTTACAACTGAGGTTAAAACACAATGAAGTAAGCAGTCTTTAAAAAACGAGTTTTTGGTTACGACGCACAACCGCGTGCACCATAGCAAACTGTTTTACATGCTACATACAGCAATTCGCATCCACGACAAACATGCGTCTTCTTAGATGCTCCTGCAAGAACACGGAAAGTTTACGTGAGTCACAGGTGCATCTGGACTGTGCAAAGATGACAACGACTCAAGTGACGAGTTGGAGGTGGGCACATGAGCGATGGCGGTCCGCTAGTTTTCAGTCACGGATGATTGTGTGTTGGTTCGTTCCGTGCATTGCTATAATGTTGCTTTTCTTGCTGATTTATTACATTACCGATTTTTCAAATGTTAATTTTCTCCCTGTGCTTAAAAATCATTAAAAAACTGGCCTGATTATGCGGCGTATGGTACGCCGCGGGTTGGCTAGTATCTGATAAAAGTAGTAACAGTACAGCTTCAATATCACCTTTTCTTGTACTTACTTGAAAATTCTGTTCTGGTTCTCATGTTACTCATGACCTTTCATTGTGTTTCAAAGAAGGAAATGCTGCAGCAGCCTTCTAGATAGTGACAAGTCCACTATTACTTCTTGGTCCTTCTCATCCTTCAAGTTTCAAACCTTCCATTTTATTTTCAGATCTAACATTTTTACTTCTTATGCACCATACCTTATATTTACTTTCATTAAATTTCACCAGCCACAAATCTGCCCAGATCTGTATATCATCCAGGTTTCTCTGTAATGATGCAGTTGATTCTAGATTTTTTTACCCTTATTTTTATTTTAGTATCTAAAGTAAAATTCTAGAGAAGGCAGTCATTATGCAGCTTAATGATCACCTCAATAAACATGCCATTCTTGATAAGTTTCAGTCGTGTTTCAGAACAAATCACAGTACAGAAACTGCACTTGTTAAACTAGTAAATGACTGCAGATAAATATTCCTAGAAATTGCCTTAGTCAATGGGTGGGCCTCTCTGGCAATGTCATAATGTGGTTTGAATCCTACCTGGCAGGTAGAAAATTCCTTGTTAGTTGTGGTAATTATACTTCAAAGAAATGTGATATTCTATATGGTGTTCCACAAGGCTCTATCCTGGGTCCACTTCTCTTTTCAATTTACATGCTTCCATTAGGTCAGATTATCTCGGGTCATAACATGAGCTACCAGTTATGCCGATGACACACACCTGTATTTATCAATAGCACCTAAAGACCCAGACACTCTTGATTCACTAACACAATGTCTCACTTGTGTTTCCGAATGGATGAGTAGTAATTTTCACAAACTAAATAAAGAGAAAACAGAAATTTTAGAGATTGGCAATAATGGATATAATGAGGTTATTAGAAATAAACTTGATGCATTAGGATTAAAAGTCAAGACGGAGGTAAAGAATTTAGGGGTAAATAATGACTCTGACTTGATTTTTAAATCACATATTAATCAGATTACTAGGGCAGCATTTTTTCTCATAAGAAATATAGCAAAAGTTAGACCTCTTATAACACTGCAAGATGCTGAGAAATTAGTTCACGCCTTTGTTTTCAGGCAACTAGATTACTGTAATGCACTCCTCTCAGAACTACCCAAAAAAGACATCAATTGATTGCCACTAGTGCAGAATGCAGCTGCTAGAATCTTAACTCAGAAATGAAAATCCAAGCACATCTCTCCAGTTTTAATGTCACTACTCTGGTTACCTGAGTCATTTAGAATTGACTTGAAAATACTGCTTTATGGTTTACAAAGCCTTAAATAATCTCGCTCCATCTTATATTTCAGAATGTCTTACACCTTACACTCCAAATCATAACCTTAGATCTTCAAATGAGTGTCTACTTAGAATTCCAAGAGCTAAACTTAAAAGAAGTGGCGAGGCGGCCTGCTGCCCCTAAAATCCTGAATAGCTTGCCAATAGGAATTTGCCAGGCTGATACGGTGGAGCACTTTAAAACACTACTGAAAACTCATTACTTTAACATGGCTTTCTCATAGCTTCATCTTAGTTAAATCCTGATGCTCTGTATATTCAATTAATTATCATTATCATTCATGATAGCTCCAAAATCCATACTAATCCTTACTTTCTCTTCTGTCTTTTTTCCGGTTTTCTGTTGTGGTGATCAGCGCAAACATTACCTGATCAAAGCACTGTGATGTCCTTAAATTGATTAAAGGCCAGAAGTCCACATGGCCATCATCATCATCAGATTCTTCCATGAGAACCTTGAATACAATGAGGTCTGATTGAGGTCATTTATGTTAGGTAGAATGCCTAGAGGGGGCCTGGGTGTTCTCATGCACTGGAACCCCTGCAGATTTTTTTTTTTTTTCTCCAGCTGTCTGGAGTTTTTTTTTGTTTTTTCTGTCCTCCCTGTCCATCGGACCTTACTTTTATTCCAATGTAATTAGTGTTCCCTAATGTTAATTATTTATTTTGTCTTTTTTCTTTTTCTACATCATGTAAGGCACTTTGAGCTACATTGTTTGTATTAAAATGTGCTATATAAATAAATTTTGTTGTTGTCGTTGTTGTAAACTAAGACAAGCTTGGCAACTTGACCAGATTTTTGTTTAGATTATTATCCAATATATGTATAAAAAAGATTACCAGCCCTAGCATTGATGCCAGAGGGACACGACTTTAAACATCACCTAATTCTGAAAATGTTCCTGGCCCAACAACCCTTTGTTCCAGATGTTTAAGCTAATTTTGTGCCCAGCTCCATACAGCACCCTAAATGCCAACTTCATTTTGATTACTTGCCTCCATTGTGGTACCTCTGAAATTCATGGTAAACAATATCAAATGCACCTCTCAGGTCATATGCTTCTATTATTTCTTCATTAAATTCCATCCTATTAGTGAAACACAAACACTCCCATCTGATCCCCATGCTGAGTATTTACTGGACATGTGCTGCTCTTTTACATAATAATTGCTTCCATGTATTTACCTGTGGTGCCTGTAAAACTTACTGGCCTATAGTTACTTTTAGTTCCAAGCTACCTTTTCATATAAGATAATATTTACTATCTTCTAGTCCTTAGGAATTTCCCCCTTGTTTAGAGAGGTCAAGAGTTTTTATATATGCTTACTGACCTCTTTATGAATATACCACAGACTTTAACGAGTGCACGCCTCTTGATGTATAGAGCGTGTGCACTTATACTTTCATAAATGGTGTCCAGCGGATAACAGGAACCACTCAGTATAATCAGATTTGAGTGAACTTGGGGTCCCCCTCAGTGTCTGGATCACACACCCCTTTAATTTCATAAATGGCTCCCCTTAGATGACAGCGCCCTAGGCAGCTGCCTATGCCGCCTTATTGATTCACTGGCTCTGTTCTGATTCATAAGGAAGAATATTATATGAGAAAACATTTTAATTTCTTTATGTTATATTCATTTCTCATTTTTATAGAGCTTTTCTGGCTTATTTAAAGAACAACTGACAAAAGGGTTTTGGAATCCACCAGCTTGGGTAGAAAATTAACTTTTCCATGACCTTTTAAATCAATCGTGTCACTGACTGAGGTTACAGCCTTTTAGGAAATCCTTAATAACACAGCAGGCTTCCTAATGATGGGAGCACAACAAAAACTGCAGCAAAAATGGTCTAAATAAATGTATAGTATTGAAACCAAGCTGCTAATCCACAAACATATAGTAATATTTAATTCTAAGGTATAAAAATCCCCTAAAACAAGTTCATGAACTGAGAAAAAGAAAGAAACCCATAAATTGTTGGAGAGATCTATAATCAAGTATCAGTGTTGCAAACCAGAAGTATAATTCATTGAACCAAAGTGTGAATTTAGGGATTCTTTAGTGTTGCTTTCTATGCTTATCCAGAATGTGTGTGTGTGTGCTGACTTTTCTATGGTCACTGTGGTGACACTTTCTGGATACAGTTCCAATAGAAACACTAACATGCAGAAAATAGTAGTACCCATAATAAAACAAAATGGGGTCATTAAAAACTATTGAAAAATTATAATAAGAGGCTTCTGGGGAAAAAATAAATGCAAAAAATATTTCTTGAGTAGCAAAACACCAAAAAAAAACCAAATAGGTGTATATATTGCAAAAAAAACTAATTCAAAATATGCCACAAGAAAATGAAAAATAATATCAATTCATAGCTGTGGTAGAGCTGTGCACCTACAGGTTCTGGTGAACGCTCAGAAAATTCTCACAAAGCACAAAATTCACCTTTTCTAGGCTCCTTTTTTTGTGTACTCAGTTTAATATATCACACATTACTGAATCCAGCATCTAGTATGGGAGACATATACTGTAGGTATTACACATGAAATATGTTTGTGGGTAAGGTACATGCCACTATTTAGTTCTTGATTTTGAATTTGAATAATTTGTAATTATAATTTGCACATTATTCAGTACCCATCTAGGCAGCAATTAATAAAATCTGCAGGTAAGCTGTGTCATAGGCATTTCATTTGCATTATAACAATATGTAATATCATCCAAGATTTTTTTGCTATGAACTAGATATTAGTTAAAATTAATTTCTGACCAAGCAGGTTTTTTGATGTCACAAGGTATACAATATTTTTTGTGAGTACATTTTTCTTGAAAAGAATGAGTACAACACAACACAAAGAAACAAGATGTATGTAATTTTGAGGTAATGAGATAAAACAGCCCCACCACCACTGGCATGAACCATGCGAGGAACAAAATTAACAAAAAATGGAGAACTGACTAAAGTCTACATGACTACTCAGAAAGGGCAGCAGTCCACTGTCAGACTGAAAAGAAAGGCAGCAAAGAGAATAAGTTCAAATCATCACTAGCCATGAGATTGCCTTTCTCCCACAAGCTTGGTGGCCATAGGTCATCCTTGATGTTAAAACTGGATGTCCTCATCCTCAATCCCCAATCCTCATGACTTGTCAACAATCTACGTGATCCCTAATCCAGTAGCAGTGGTTCTCTCTGGGTACCACCACTGCCAAACTTTCACTGGCCACTCACTGGAAAGCCCCCCATTGTGTCTGTTGATTCTTGATCATCATCTTTTTATAACCTAAATCCTCTTGAACTCTCATTATACAGTATTTGTAAAGCAAATTGTATGTGGTTTAATATTATACATAGCATTTGTTACAAAACCTTTCAGAAACAGAGAAATAGGCACACAATTAGTTTCTAGTCTTACCAGCCCTCATGATTCTTCACCTTGCACTGTGTTTATTCACTAAAACACTACAGTTAATTAAATTATGAACTAAGGCTATTTTTGAATTACACCTTCAAGTTGTAAAATTTGGAAGGACAAGTATTGCATTATTTCCTCAGGGTAACATCTGTACACAAACCCTTTGCACTTTTCTTGTTCCTTCCAAATGCTATTATCTTTGATTTCTCGATTCCAAAAAAAAAATTATTAAATCCACAACCTTTGGTCCCAAAAAGCACTGCATTCATGCTCCAAAGCCCACATCTAGTTATCATTTTGCTCCTTAAATCCTTATAGATTTCATTACTTTTACCGGTCAGAATACATTTTAATGAAAGAGCTGATTGGCCCTAATTGCATGGAAGACTCTTATTTCTCCATCCTTTGAAGAAATAATACAGCACAGTTATCTTGTAACTTTTGCCATGTGAATAGAATGAGTAGATTATATTTTCTCAGTTATGTCTAAAAATTAATAAATATATATATCTAGATTTTTATAAGCAGCTTAAATGGAGGGTCATTTAGCTTCATAAAACATTAGTGATTTGTAGTACTGTGTGCTCATTACTGGTCATAAGTCTATATGGTACAGAGTCAAGTTTAAATGTATGATTTATATAATCCCTTTAAAATAAAACTCTTCTATCTATGATGTTGCATTTTATTCCATTATCTATACTAATAAAAGGCAAAGCCCTCACTGACTGACTGACTGACTGACTGACTCACTCACTCACTCATCACTAATTCTCCAACTTCCCGTGTAGGTAGAAGGCTGAAATTTGGCAGGCTGATTCCTTACAGCTTACTTACAAAAGTTGGGCAGGTTTCATTTCGAAATTGTAATGGTCATAACTGGAAGCTATTTTTCTCCATATACTGTAATGGAGTTGAGCTTGATGGCCGTCGGGGGGCGGAGTTTCACGTGACATCATCACGCCTCCCACCTAATCACGTGAACTGACTGTCAACGCAGTATGTAGAAAACAAGGAAGAGCTCCAAAAAGCGCTGAAGAAAACATGCATTATACAATTGAGAAGGCAGCGAAACAATAAGAAGCAAGCGAGTGACACATACAACAATATTCATGAGTGCAGCTACTTCGGAAACAAAGCAAGGTGTAAACATAAAGTTTAAATTAAGTTCATAGACAGGCATCATAGACTACTTCGAAAACAAAGCACGGTGTAAACCTAAAGTTTAAATTAAGTTCATAGACAGGTTGCCGCTGGCGTTTGTGCATGTGCATGGCTTCGATGCATGTGCTCCATAACGCGTTAAAAAATAAGGCATTTAATCACACTTTGCTTTCCAAGCAAAGGGGAACTTCTGTCAATGCATGATTTTCTGGTACACCGATTACATTGATGCACACATCAGTGCTACAAAAATGTTAGAGTCGGAAGAAAGCGCGTTGCTAGGACTGATTTGAGGAAATTTTTGTTTCAAAAGACTAGTGGTTTTGTGCAAACTGTTTCCATACCACCCAAGCACTTCAACCTTACGGTACCATCTAAATGCAAAACATGTTACAGCGAACACAGAAACTGTGTATGCTGTTAGCACTAGCAGTAGCAGTTCGAGTACCAACAAAAGGAGTCGGCAGCCCAAACCTCATGAAATGACTGGCTTCAAGACTAAAATTAGTAAGTCAACATTGGTCAAACACATACAAGCATATTCATGAGTGCAGCTACTTCGAAAACAAAGCACGGTGTAAACCTAAAGTTTAAATTAAGTTCATAGACAGGTTGCCGCTGGAGTTTGTCATGCCCACGGCTAATGCGGGATGCAAGTTTAATGAGAGGACGCAGGATATAAACGAGTTTTGATCACTTTGTAACTAAGTTAAAATTGCGGGTGAAGGGCTGTGCTTGTGCAAATTCAGAGAGACTGTCTTTGTGGGGGGATTGACAGTTAAGGGTGGGGTCACGTCATCATCTCCCCTCCCATTCACCTCATTTCACTCTGAGCTGAGCTCCGCAGCTAACACAGTCTTGCGGAACCAACTCTGTCACGCCGCCTCCAAATACTCACAGAAAAATCCACAAGTTAATACACACGCTGTCTCTAGAGTTTCTCCACACTCTGAATCCTCCAGGCACTACTTACAAAAAAGGTTAAATTGACAATCGTGTTATGTTATTTTTAAAATGTTTCCTTTTCTTAGCACAAGCACAGCTGAGAAGCTTTGATGCATGTGCTCCATAACACGGTAAAAAATAACGCATTTAATCACACTTTGCATTCCAAGCAAAGGGGAACTTCTGTCAATGCATGATTTCCTGGTACACCGATTACATTGATGCACACATCAGAGCTACTAAAATGTAACAGTCGGAAGAAAGCGCTACGACTGATTAGAGGAAAATTTCATTTCAAAAGACTACCCGACGGAAGCCTTCATAAAAGCGTGGTTTTGTGCACATATATATATATATGTATATATATGTGGATGTATATGTATATATACTGTATATATGTGTGTATATGTATATATATGTTTATGTGTGTGTGTATATATATACAGTATGTATATATATATAGTATATATATATATATATATATATATATATATATATATATATATATATATATATATATGACAGCAACACTCATGACAATGACAAGGTCAATCATGTTACTTTATTATTAAAATGTTTCCTTTTCTTTTTCATTACTTCTTTAACACACTACTTCTCCACTGCAAAGCGCGGGTATTTTGCTAGTTCATATAATAGTATATATTATCTATATACAGTGCATAACGTTTGGGACAAAGGCCCATTTTTCTATGATTTAACCCTCTGCTCCACAGTTTAACATTATAAATCAAACAATGCAGACTTTATTAAAGTGCACAGTGCAGAATTTCATTTAAGAGTATCTGCTGTGAAAATGATCAGACTCGACACACTTAAAAAGGTTTGGTGCAGCCAACCCGTATATTATCCCTGGTTGCAATGGGTTGAATTCTGGTAACAAGTTTCATGGTTGGAGTCCCGAAATGAACTGATGATGGTTTTTAAAGATGGCAGTTTTAAATAGTCAAACCGGAAGTGAGGGGGGAACTGGAAGTGACCTTTTCTGATGTTAATCGCGGCGCCGGAACCAGAAGTGATGTTAGTTGAGGCGCTGGGACCAGAAGTGACGTCTTCAAGGTTGAGTCAGACAGGTTTTCCCATGAGGTGGTCGGCAGAGATAACATGAGAAGATTTAGTGCACCCCACCACACCCTGGCCTGGTGTGGAATTACGTTCCCTTGATCCATACAACGTCCTCCTACTCACACGTGCATGACACTGCATACATTTTGGTCATAGCACTTTTTCTACATAGATCACCCCTTTAAGGGGTCCATAACGTTAAAGACACAGTAATGGTAGGTATAAAATAGAATTTTTGTCTGTCTGTATGTTCTCTCTATTATACTTATACTCTTTGACCAAACTGGACCAGATTTTGCATAGTTGCAATGAAGAACCAGACAGACAAGACAGATTGCTTCAGCACCCAAAATTTTGCCTCTGGGGTCCCAGTGTTTTTTTTTTTTAATGCTACAGTTTGTAAAACAGGGCCACCTGCTGGCTCAGAGCAAGTGAAACATCCAAACATACTGAAACCAGACAAGCAGACAAAATGACCAGAGCTTAACATTACTTACTCAGGCAATGTCATGTGGTACTTCTGCTATAATATAACAAGGAGTATTGTGTACTTTTGTAATGGGGGTGTTGGGTGATGCTTGTTGTAGTGCAGTGTGATACAAAGGAGAATCACAGTGTTGCTGTTTAACTCATGCCTTGTTGGCTCATCTTCACAATTATGAACTGTCCACCTCAAACTAAGAGGACAAGTCAAACATGACAGCAAGATTTTACCACAATTCTGGAATCCAAATGTACCCGAAAAAAACAAGTTCTTGATTCAGGGGAGCAGAGACATTGATAGAGAAGCAATGTGGATGACAGATGGGTCAGCTAGAGTAACAACAGGGTCACCATTTAAAAAACACATAAATCTTTACTTTCTTTCCTTATCCATTCTACAAATATACCCGGGCAAAGCCAATCACTGTGACTGGGACTACTCTTTTGTTTTCAACTAAGTCAGGAATTTTCTTCTGTTTACTAAATCTGGAGTGAATTTGAGGGAGGTTGTTGTTTGTTATAATATTTATTGAGCTTCTGTAAAAAGCTAAATTTCCTTCTTGTCATATATATCTATGTCACATAAGCTTTAATTACAGTCTTTTGGAAATTATGCCTCTTTCTTGTTCTTTGGAAAAGTGAAGTAAAGTCAGCACATCTAAAAGTTGTAAAATATCATTGGTTAGGGAAAAGTCTTAAATGAAAAATAATAAAACAAATCCATTATACACTTCTTAATTTTAAATGAGTTACACCACATGCATTAAAAGAAAGATTCTTTACTTTCAGGAATGTCTGTAAGTGTAACTTCAATACTAGTGCGCAAACTTCAGAGTCACCATAATATCTCTATCAACGATTATGAAGCCACATATAAAAATTAAATAAAGTTTAAAATGAACCTAACATCAACAGAAAAATAATTTGAAAGAGGCTGTTATGATGTAGGCAGTGTTGTATAGTCCTTAAGACTTTGGACCTGAGACCCTGAGATTGTGAGTTAAAATCCCGCTACTGTCACTGTGTGTCCGTGAGCAAGTCACTTGACCTGCCTGAACTCCAATTAGAAAACCAAAGGAAATGTAACCAGTTGTATCATAAATGTTGTAAGCCACCTGGGAGAAAGGCAGCAGCCAAATAAATAAATAATAACATTCACCCATTTCTAAACTTGCTCAGTCTAATTCAGGGTTATGAAATCTGAACCTGCCTCATGCAGGTATAAGTAACCCACATAAAAAGTGCGTGTGTAAATAGTTTTTCTCTTACAAAAACCCTTTTTATATCACACGGTGACGCAGTGGTAGCTCTGCTGCCTTGCAATTAGGAGACCTGGGATCGCTTTCCGGGTCCTTCCTGTGTGGAGTTTGCATGTTCTCTCCGTGTCTGCGTGGGTTTCCTCTGGGTGCTCCAGTTTCATCCCACAGTCCAAAGATATGCAGGTTAGGTGCATTGGCAATCCTAAATTGTCCCTGGTGTGTGCTTGGTGTTGGTGTGTGTGTGTGCCCTGTGGTGGGCTGGTGCTCTGCCTGGGGTTTGTTTCCTGCCTTGTGCCCTGTGTTGGCTGAGATTGGTTCCAGCAGACCTCCGTGACCCTGTAGTTAGGATGTAGCAGGCTAGATAATGGCTGGCTGGCTTTTCATATCATTGTCTGCACTTTCTTATATCAATTATAGAAACTGCAAAAAAATCAGCAGTCGTTAACCCCTAGCCAGGACATGTCACTATAGACAGGCCAGAGGAAATTTCAGAGATATTTAAAGGCCTGCCAGGAATAAGAAAAGAAAGAATGAATGGAGGATTGAGACCAGGCAGCCAACCATAGGGATGTGCTAGCAACAACTAGGACCTGATAAAGTTAAGGACATGTAGAAGCCAGGTAGAAATAAAAGAAGACACTTGTAACCAAAAGGTATGTTAGCAAGTCTTCAATATCTGATCAGTGGGAGAGACATTTGCGGGGCTCTGTGCATCATGGAGGAGAGCCTTGTAACACTACTGATTACAGTGTTAGCTCTCTCTTCTTAAATAAAATAACTTTTACAGCAAAAGAACCGGATTGTGGAATTTTGGTTTGCCAGCTCTCAGAGGATTAGGGATTTATTGGGACAGGAAAAAATTATGAATGAATGTAAAGAGACTATTTTGTATGAAAATCATGTTAATGATTTTTATGTTTTAAGTGTTGTGTTTGTTTTTTGTTGAATGTAAATGAGCTGGCATATGTGGATGCGTGGTGTGCTAAGTGGGGTTATTTCTGGATCAATCATGGGAGAAAGGGTTTTCGATAATACATGAATTAATTTGACCATTTATATAGCTAGGTCATTAAAGTGAGCTACGTCAGATAAAGATGTTTGGGACATGGTTACACAAGATGGGAAATAAGGCTAAGACATACCAACACAGTTATTGGACATTTGCTATAAGTATGACTACCTTGAGCTGAACCACACTATCTTCATTAGGACAAAGACTTATGCAGCAGGAGAATGTGGCCGCACTATACACCCAAAATAATGGCAAAAGTTAAAAAATGTTCATTCATTAAAAACAATACTAAAAATAGGTATAAACATTGGAAGATTTAAGTATACAATTAAACAGACTACAAGCAAAACTCTGCTGCCATTGAAGACATTATTGAAATTCACAATTCTAGAGGTTAGCTCACACACTTCACCTCCTTTCTCTACCTTCCTCTAAATCTCTCTTTGGCCTCTCTGTTTTCAGTGCCAAAATGTAACTCCCAGCTCTAAGCAGAACTACATTTAGCAGTGTCAAGTCACAGAATCATTCTTGGGGTCAGCGACAGGCCTACTAATTTCACAGGGATTCTAGACTAGGGGAGACACTCCATGATGTAGCTGAATCCCCAAAACTTCTGGAATCCTTAAAAGGCTGGTATTTAAAGCTCCAGCACAACTGTTATGTAAAAGTCTGTATTTTATGTTTTACTCTCATTTCTGAATGATTATTTCCATGTGTTTATGTATTTTCTCTCATGTTCAAAGCTGTATATTGTTCCTTTACCTGTGCTTCCGTTTCTTGTACTTTGTGGTTGAAGCCCCAGGAGGCAGGGCCACCTTGACATCACTCCTATCTGAGCCCTCCTTTTGACTGAGTACGCTCAGATCAGCAAATTGGTGCAATTGTGTTTGGAATACCATGACTACTATTTTGTTGATTTACTGTTCTTTGAACATGTACAAATCGGGTTACGACCAAAAAGTTTGCCAAACTTTTGCATCTGTTAACGACCACACATTTAGTATATGAACAAGCCAGATTCCCTTTTATTTTGTGCGCACAAACTGATTTCCGCACGTGTTGCATTGTTCTCAGTCAGTCGTGCGTGCTTTCGCTGTGAACTCTTTGTGCTCTATTTTGTTTCCCTTCCGGTTCGTACGCGCTGATTACTGTATTTAAGCACGTGTTCAGCCTCTCCCTGTGCATTGTTCTCAGTCAGACGTGTGTGCTTTCGTTGTGAACTCTTTGTGCTCTACAGTATTTCGTTTGCTTTTGTAGTTAACCATGGCTTCTAAGCAAGTGAAGAGTGGTGAGAAGAAAGGTTTGAAGAAAATTGAAATCGAAGTAAAGAAAGAAATTATTGAAAAGTATGAGCGTGGCGTTTGTGTTACTGATCTTGCCGCCAAGTACAAGAAGTCAAAATGTACGATTTCAACTATTCTAAGGCAGAAAGAGGTCATTAAAGCAGCTCATGTTGCAAAATGAGTTACAGTGTTAACCAGACAGAGGCCTCAAGTGCTGGAAGAGGTGGAAAAACTGTAACCTCCTCTCCACCGAGATCCTCCTCACTTCCTTCATGCCAGAACTCGACTCATGCAAGGTTAGTTTTCTTGGTGGCTTATGGTTAATTTTTGTATTACAGATTTTTCAATTGTTCATTTTTCGGTTCATAATGTGAATTGTTGTAATGTTACTTTTATTGGTTGTTTATTAAGTTACAGATTTTTCAAATGTTCATTTTTTTCCCCATGCTTAAAATTAATTTTAAAAAAGTGTTTACAGCGAGTGGTTCGTAGCGTGATTTGTTGCAAAATTATTTTTCTTGGTGGTTTATTAAATTACAGATTTTTCAAATTTTAATTTTTTTCCCTGTGCTTAAAACTCATTAAAAAAAGTGTTTACAACAAGCAGTTCGTAAGGCTATAGCACGAACTCTTGCAATGTTAGTTTTCTCTATTGTTCAAGGTTTTCTCAGTGTTATTCAATGTTTTTACATTTAGTTTACTATTATGCTGTTCATTCTATGGTATAGTTAACTATATTTGTGTTTAAAAATCTTTAAAAAATATATATTTACATGCAGTTTGTACGGTCTGGAATGGATTAATTGTATTTACATACAATCCTATGGGGGAAATTACTTTTGGTTACGACCAGAGTTTTGGAACGAATTACGGTCGTGAACCGAGGTTCCACTGTATCTTGCTTCTGTTTAAGGAATTTTTATTCTTTTAGGAAACTTCTTTTTCGCTCTTTTGAGCATTTTACATATATTTTTCTTTTTTTTAATAAATCATTTATTTATAAAGATTCTTTGTTTGCCCTTTTCATAAAGGGTTTTGACTGTTTTCCATGTGTGGGGCTTGAGACATATCTTTGGGACTTTTCTAGTTATTTGTGCCAGCTTCCTATTTTGGAGTCTTGCTATTCTAGAAACAGCAGTGTGCAGTGGGATCAAGGTAAAATTGGGGTGAAGGTCTTGGCCTACCTTTTGCTAAACATTTTGGAAGCCTCACACCATTTCTATTATTTATGTGACTCCTAATCACAAACAACACCTTTAAAAGGTGAGGCAGCACGGCAGTGCAGTGGTAAGGTTGTTGCCTTTTAGTAAGGAGACCAGGGTGTGGCCTCCCAGGTCCTTCCCTATGTGGAATTTGTATGTTCTTCTCAAGTCTGTGTGGGTTTCCTCTGGGTGCTCTGGTTTCCACCCACTGCCCAAAAATATGCTGGTTAGGAGGATGGTGATACTACAGGGTGGCCCACGAAAAAGTAGCCCGCCTCCCTGGCGAAAAAAGGCGCCCTTCCATAAAGAAAGAAAGAACTTGAAATGCAAAAATCTTTACTCACTCTTTACAAAAAGTGCTGAAAATGATTCTTTGTGGAATGGAATACATGTCGCTCAGCTCGTACTCACACATTTGCACTACGTCTACACAGCTTTCATGATGAGGGTAGTCAATCGGCGCGCCACTCTGGCAGGAAGGCGGGCTACTTTTTCATGGGCCACCCTGTACATTAGCTGTGGTTTTGTGTGGGTGTGTGTGTTCGCCCTGCAATGGAGTGATGCCATGTCCCGGGTTTGCTCCTGCCTTATGGTAGAAAGGATAGGCTCTGGCACCCCTGTGACTCTGTTCAGGACTAAGTGGGTTAGAAAATGACCTTTAAAGGAGTAACATGACCCCGTGCCTTGTGATCTGGGAGGCCGAGCTGCCCCTTATTAGCCAGCAGAAATTCTGCTCACCTGACCACCATCTATACCATTTTCTCTGTCTTGCTCGAAGTAAAGAATTATACATCCTTATAGCTGCCCAATGATTTCATGGGTGAATACAGTAGGGGAAATTATTTGATCTCCTGCTGAATTTGTAAGTTTGCTCACTTACAAAGAAATGAACAGTCCTTAATTTTGATGGTAGTTTCATTTAATGGAGAGAGACAGAATATAAAACAAAAATCCAGTGAAATAAGTATTTGATCCCCTACAACCCACCCAGAATTCTGGCTCCCACAGATTGGCTGTGTGTCCACGTGGCACACAGATTACAATCAATCAGTCAATCAATTACAGATACTCCTGATCTCAACTCATTATGTGAATAAAGCACACCTGCTCACAAAATTATTTTTTTCCATTCCAACCTCTTCACCACCATGTTCAAGACCAAAGAGCTGTCAAAGAACGTCAGAGAAAAAACTGTAGACCTGCACAAGGTTGGAGGGGCTACAAGACCATCAGCAAGAAGCTTGTTGAGAAGGTGAAAACTGTTGGTGAGATTATTCGGAAATGGAAGAAATATAAAATGATCATCAATCACCCTCGGTCTGGAGCTCTATGCAAGATCTTGCCTCATGGGGTGAGGATGATCATGACAAAGGTGAGGAACCAGCCCAAAATTACACGGGAGGATCTTGTTAATGATCTGAAGGCAGTTGAGACAACAGTCGCCAAGAACACCATTGGTAACACACTATATCATAATGGATTGAAATCTTGCAGCGCCCACAAGGTCCCCTTGCCCAAGAAGGCACATGTATAGGCCCGGATGATTCAGATGTTCACTGGAAAATTTAAGACGGGATTTTTGATTGATACTTTAACTATAATGGCCACAAAATAAAGGATCTAAGGGTTACTGTGCTTATGGGTTTTAACAGTAGTGGCCACAGCATAAAGGATCTGAGGGTCACTGTGCTTATGGGTAATTTCAAGACCCAACAGGAGCAGAGAGCATGGGAATACAAACTTATGTTTAAATTCAACACTCTACAAAATGGTTTTAATATAGACAAGAGTTTTATGAGCAGATATGTGGACTAACAGACTGATTGACCAGCTGACAACATCAGAGGCCTATCTTACAGACAATGCACTTCAAAAAAAAACCTTGCAGGACTTTCTCTAGTGATCTTATCTTTACATTTTATTAGTTCATTGATCTTTTCTTTCAGGGTTAAATTATCTCAGGTGTATTAATTTTGCTTACATTTGAACAAAAAGGTTGTTAAGATGAAAGAAAAAAATCATTTTGCTGTCCCAATATAAGCAAGAGTATTTTTCAGTTTCTTTGTTGCACCTTGCCTGGTGAAGAGACCTTAGCTGCCTTGAAAGCTTGCATTTGTAATCTATTAAGTTAGCCAATAAAAGGTGTCATTTCACCCTACTTTCTCCTGTATCACTCGGTTAAAATGAGACAACTTACAAATTCAGCAGCGGATCAAATAACTTCCCCTACTGTAGTTCCTGTTTCCCTTACTGTCCTCTTTCCTGTCTGTAGTCTTTCCAGTACGCCAAGCACATTTACAAGTGTCCCTTCACTCAGTGTTTATGTCTCAACTATCCATCCATCCATTATCCAACCCGCTATATCCTAATTAGCAGCATAGATTTTCCTTTCTCTTTTTTTAGCTCTGCTGTCAAGTGCCATCTTTTTTCCCTTGGCGATCCTTTACTTAACAAGCAAAGCTTTCACACCATAAACACTGAAAATGTAAATATTTGTATAACTCAGTCTGTCCCAGAGTATAATAAATGTGAAACTGTAATTTGCTCTGCTATGGTACATCCATCTAGTTACTGAAGGTGAAGCTTGTGAGGAAATCGTTGGAAAGAAAAAGTGAAAGGGGCTTCTGCCTTTTTTTTAACAAAAACTTTTATTATTCATCAGAAATGTTAGGATTTAGAGGTCTTTTCCTTAAATGTTTTCAGAAATCTCTTTTTTAAAACTTGTAACAGCTCTCATCAACTGTACCTCACTGACTAAGCCATAAAGGTATTACCTTTGCCTCCACAGAATACACACAATAGCCAAAATTGAATCTCTGTCAGGATCTCAAGTGGCTCATTGTAGCCTACATGCTCCGCCAAGATGTGAGTAAGGCAAGTCAGTGAAACAGGCAGATCTAGACAGATCGGGAAATGCTCTCTCTAATAGCAGGAGGGCTGGAGCACTCACTCCTAGCTAATCTGTAGCTCCAGAGTGACAGTAAGTGTTAAGACATAAACCCAAGCAACAGTACCAGTTCCCTTTGCTCTTAGTCTCATGCATTACATGTCTTCAGCACAGTACATTTCAGCTAGAATGAACAATCCTAAAGACATTTATCACTTCAAGGATTTTTAAACTGTGATAATAGAACCAGCAATAAACAGCCTTATGGTTTATAGCTTGATTGTTTTTGAGTATTGGTTTTAACTGTTACAAGTGCAAGTTAGCCCCCAAGTTAATCATTAAATACAGACTTGAACACATGCATTATTCACTTCATAGTGGGCAGAGTATTGAAGGTTAGACACACATTGTGTAGAAAGGGCAGCCAAAGCACAATGAGTATTTGACTACACCCCATCATTAGGGAGTTTAATTCATTTAGTGATAATGATTTAAAATTGAAAAAGTTACAAAATTCAGAATAAAAACTTCTATGAAAAGTTAGTTAATGATTACTTTTCAAGACCCTTCTTAACTATTTATCAAGAATTTGATTTGCACTGTTCATTTCATTTGTACTTTTTGTTGGCTTCTTTAAGCACCTTTTCATTCTGTAAGTAGTAGTTTATACTGCTAGGCTGATGGATTAGGTGGTTGGAAGGATGGAAGAGTGGTTAGTGCTACTACTGACTCAGAACAAACAAGTATTGCCTAATTTTATTTTTATATATTTCTTTCTTTCTTCATCTTGTAAAGCACTTTGAACTGCATCATTTGCATAAAAACGGGCTATACAAATCAATGTTGTTGCTGTTGTCATTAAAGTATCTTGGGTGATTCCAATTTTATTATTTAAGTTTGTTAATTTATTTGGTTTTCTTTCAATTGCCTATTTAAAAAAAAAACCCTTTATGATTAAAACCTGACTACTGTAATGGCATTATAACCTACTGCTTATTCAGAATTTAAAATAAAATTAGTAGATCAAGTGGTAGTGTAAGAAATGTAATGCAGAGACCTCAGCAGCCATTGACTTAGAATGGTTTCTTTAGCCTTATGGAAGAAAGGCAGGAACATTTACAAAATAAAAGAAAAGGAATGATTAAGCATATAAATTATTTCAATAATCAACTCTACCAAAACCAAACAGAATAAAAAAAACATTTTTGAAGAGATTATATTAAGGAAATATTCAGTATTCAGTATTTTAATTTAGTACTAGTCTTGACTTTTTGTTTGTTCTATCGGTTTGTAACTTTTCCCTCACATTTTTGGTTTTGATTGCACATTATTTTAACCTTTCAATAATAAACACTGCTAGTATTTTTGTCCCTTGCTGCTTCATCTCCATTTCATTTCCATTTGTTCAATTTTTTTAACTGTTCTTTTTAAGACAAACTTCCTAATTGCATCTTGGATATAATATTGTGCTGCTGTTTTGCATGTATCACATCACTTACCTGAAAGAAAAAAGCTAATTAAGTTCAGACTGCAAAAGGATACATTTTGTTAGGCTTGATTACTCGATAATGACTGTGTAATATGCAAAAAAGTGTTAATAAATCTAAATATCCCCTAATAGTAACACAGAGATGTAGTAGTACTGGTTAAAAATAAAACCTAAGTATTACCATATATGACTTCAGAAAAGAAATATTGAGTTATGTTGTCAGATTCTCAATCATGGATTAAGACTTTATGGTTTGAGGAGAATAAATTAAACCAGTATGAACAGACCTTGACAATCAACCATAATGTCAAGTCTGTACAAGAGAATTCTGTGGTCAAAAGCAGAACTCACAGTTAGTAATGTGTGCACTTGTAGGGAGGTGGTGTAGCTCTATGATCCCCAAAAATTGTAGACCTGAATGCTACAAAATAGGTTTGATGCCTACATGCTTGAAGTAATGACAATAAAAAAAAATTTCTATATCACAAAGGACATTTTCATATAAAGCATGTAGCATAAAGTGCTTCACAAGAGATTAAAGAAAACATTGCAAGAAAAAAGAAAAATCAACAAATTAGAAATAAATAAGTAAATGAATGAAATAATGAAATACTAAAAATACTAAAAGAATAAATTAATACATAAATAAAAGCAGCTGCAGAGTACCTTGATCATATTATGTGTCTTCCAGATTGTGTTCACTGAAGCCTGTGTTAGTTTCTTTATGGCTCTTTTGCAGAGCTGTAAAATAATAAAACACAACTACTTTGTTTTCCAGTCATTTATACTTTACTTGAGTAAATGTCAATAAAAGCTGCCTATACTTTTACCCCACTGCATTTTTAAGTCACATTGCATACTTGTTACTTCATTTCATTTTCCAGCAAGCCCTCATTACAGAGACAAAGCTATTATAAATTCAAAAAGAGCCCTATCAGGTATGTTACCAAGTAAGGTTATATAGTACAGCATTGCTCAGACACAGCCAATAGAATGCCGCCATGTATCTTTCAAAAATAAAAGTGGCACAGTGTGCCTTCCACTACTCTTTTAGTATGTCATTCCCATGCTTCCTTCGTACTGTTGAGACATGGAAACTGAATATGCATTTTCCCCACAGTCGTATTTGAAAACACAACCCAAAGAAAACTCTGCATTCAAGAATTGGTCTTCAAAATTTAAAGAAGCATGTTAAAGTAAGCATTTGTTCTCTTGTAAAGTTATCTTATATGGGTCCCTAATGTCCCAAAAAGCACTTTTTGATCTTGTACAGATAAGACTTTATGAGCACAAGTGATAACTTGAGACCACAAGTTATAGAGTATATAATTTGAACAATATCCATGCATTGTTCGCAAAAGATACAGAATACTAGAAATTTTTTTTTGTTACCTTATGAAATCTGAGCTCAGAGAAAGCTAACTAAACACTTCCATGCCAATCAGAATCTGTTAGAGCCACAATGACTAAGAAAAATATCAGTGGATTATTAAGTGAACATTCTAGTTTTCAGTATGGTGGTGAATTCTGAGTACCAATATATTTTTTCTTGGTAAATTAATGGATAATTATAGCATGTTATGTTATTTTGACTTGAACTGAATTGCACTGTGTGACTTATATTGTCTCTGAGCTGTCCTTATTTTTGAAACTTTATGTGTTTCATGAGAGAGCACAGTGGAACTGACCCATGCCCAGACCATTCTTTCAGATTTGTAACTCCCATTTTATTATGTTGTGCTGAAGTTGAATTGTAGTTTAACATTAGTGCAAATTTGTTTAATGATAATAGGTGTGGGAAAATGTTATTCTGTACAATTCAAATTGTCTTCAGGAGTACTTAAAAATGAATATATATTATGAGATAGACAACTGGTATATATGTACAGTAGTTATGTTGTAGAGTTAATAATATTAATTGAGTGTAATTGTTGTTAATTCTGCATAGTTTACATGAATGCTGGAGTGGGTAATTTAAAGATAAAATTTGGTACCAAACTGAGCAAAGGAAATCATAGCTTCCTTAAGAGAATTCTTGTTAAATGACAATTTTGACATTGTTATATTACTGTTTAATGTAGTAATTGCACTTCTAAAATCCATCTTTACTTCAGTGAAATGTAACAAACCCAATCTGTGCTGCTTTTCAGTCAGTTTTTCATATTGTGTTACAATTCAAGTGATATTTTTATTTTTATATTTTATTTTCTTCTTCTTGTCCTGTCTGGAGTAAGGATGCATCATCTACTGCTGCTGGGTATCCCAATAGGGGAGGCACAGTGTACGTCATATTCGCAGTCATCAGTACCTCAATTCAGATCACCACCGTGACACTGACTGCAGTTATGAACTGATCAAAGGTAGGATGATTCATTATTCGGTAGTGCAGTTCTGTAATAATGTATTGTGTGAGCGTTGTTTAAAAATAAAATAAATATATTTATATATTATATTCTGTTCTCTAGACAAAGCCTTGGACCTTCTCATTATTATAAAATATACTTCAACTTTTGGTACTTTTGAAAGTAGACACTTTGTTTACTTTTTACTCGAGTAGTTTTAACTGAAATACTTTTTACTTCAGTGAAAGTAAAAACTTGAAAAGTTCATCAACTATTACTTAAATATGCTTTTTGTGTACTTTTTACAACTCTGCTCTTTTGATTGGTTTAAAGTGTTTTTATATGCTCATTATAATTATTTTCTGTTTATAGTGTCCCATGTATGTATTATTAAGCTTCTATGTGTAAATTCATGTTATTCATAAATTTATGTTCTTCCATATCCTTTGTGTTTTTTGGTTGGCTACTCTAATGTCACCACTCCTGAATCCTCCTCTGGCTGTTTAGGTCAGGACAAAAGGAGAGATCAGACATGGCTGGCAATGTCGTCTGTTGGAGTTTTCAAATTTTCCTGCTTTGTTTTTGGTTTATAATTTCTGGATCATGCAGTGGGTCTTGTTAGCTGAGGATTGCCTTCTAGGCAACTCTGCTCCTTTTTGAGCTTTTGGTGTTTTTCTCTTTTAATAATTAAATACCTATATTTTATAAAGATCCTTTTCTGTAATCTATTTCTCCAAGCCAGAGTTTTACAGTTTGTCTTTCCCTTGGGAGGCTCTTGGATACTTTGAGGACATTTAATTGTAACGTTGAAGCTTTGACTTCTTTAGTCCTTTGTAGGCCAAAGCAAGCCTGTGTAGTTAGGAGTCAAGCCCAGTGAGGTGTGGCCTGATATAGGCAGGCAGAAGAGGCCTGGGGCCTCATGTATAACGCCGTGCGTAGAACTCGCACTATAACATGGCGTAAGCACAAAAGCCGAAATGTGCTTACGCACGGAAAAATCCAGATGCAGGAATCTGTGCGTACTCCAACTTCCACGTTCTTCCACTACATAAATCCCGATCAGCGTGAAAAGTAACGCTCGTGCACGCGCTTTATGTAACGCCCCAATTCCTCCCAGAATTACGCCTCTTTGAATATGCAAATGAATATAAATTGCCCTTAAGCGCAGCCTGCTGTGAAAAGACAATGGGAAAAGCACGGGGGAAAATATAAGAATTTCAGCGAATACCAAGTGGAGGCAAAGGAAAAACATACTATTTGTTCAAATAAACCGTGGTATAGTCAACAAAAGGAAGTTGATCGAGTGACATAGCATGTTGGAGAAACTTGAAAGCTCACGTTCACAAAATCGCACAGTGCCAGAAATAAAAAAGAAGTCACATATCAAAGTCACCGTGAAAAGGCGAGTTGTAGCCCACTGTCTGAGCGTCATATGAAAGCTTATTAGGGTACAGAGAAAAAAGGCACACAGTGGGGAAAAAGCACGAAATGTCAACTTCAGTCTCGACATTTCCACTTTAATCACATAGTTTATTTTGTCATTAAAGTAGAACATCACAAACTTCATCTTAAAATCGTTTAATTAACCAGTTTCTCAAATCGTAATTAAAGTAGCACGTTAAATATTTTGTTTTGTATTTGATCTTCTATGTGCTCTATGTATGTGAATCACTACTTGCTTCTTAAACCGGCTCTCTAAACATATTTTGCTGCATTTCATCTTAAAAATGATATCGTCATGATATGTAAATACGCGCTTTATAAAGTGGCTCAGGTTGTGCGATATTATAACTATAGTGCAAGTTTACAGTGAGGTAATTGTACTTATAAGTATAAACAGTTCTACAAGGTGCAATTGATTTAGTGCATTTAAAGTTCTTGGGATGAAACTGTTTCTGCACCGCAAGGTCCGTACAGGAAAGGCTTTAAAACGTTTTGCAGTGGCTGAGACTGCGTGTCCTTGAAGCTGTATATGATAATTCTCTTTCCGATCAGCTGCTGCTGTGATTCACACTCAGATACAGTGATATAAATACTCTGAGTGGTGCAGTGAGAGTAATATGGAAAAAGATGATCCGCTGTGGCAACTCCTAACGGGAGCAGCTGAAAGAAGAAGAAGAAGGAGAAGTGAGAGTAACAACACTAAAGCAGTTATGGTATTTGGAATACTATGGCTGTTCCCTGGACCATTATATTGTTACAAGTTAATTACAATCAGATGCGTTACACTAATAAACAATATGCGGTTAGTTTCAGTGTATTTATAAAGCCGCATCAGGAAAATAAGGTGTAACCACACAGGAACAGTAGCACTGCTTTGACGCTGGGTGCTGCCAGTCTGCAAAACCGAGCGGAGAACTTGCGTACGACAAGGTATGAGGTACCGTGGAAAAGTGCGTGGATTTATGCCAAGTGTAGGTTTTATACATCGCGATTTGAACGTGGAAAAGTTCTTACGCAACATTTCTGTGCGTACGCACCGTTTATACATGAGGCCCCTGGCCTGGCCTGGCCTGGCTTGTAAAGGTGTCTGGAGGCCTGACACCCTTTTTGTTATGGGTTTGACTCCAATTTATGACAGATTAGATGATGTCAGAAAAAAAAATAGTGATTAGTAGAAGCTAATAATGATTTCAAAGACATAAATGGTAATTCCATACATATATAATCTATTACAAGTTGATCTAAAATGAAGCTATGAAAAAAAACTAATTAAGAAAGTGTGTTTTTAAGTGTTTTTTTTTAATGTTAACGGTGTTAGCCTGGCCTATCTCTATTGGTAAGGTTGTTCTAATTTTCAGTGCATAACAGCAAAATGCCCCCTCCACTTCTTTTATGCTAGGCCCTTGTAATAAAGAGAAAGCCATTGTTAGAGGATCAAAAAGTATGAGAATGTTTGGAGACAGGCACTCCAAAGTGTAAGAATAAGTATTATTTAGAGCTTTATATTATAATAATAGTGATTATTCTAATCTAATCAAATCTAAAGGACACTGGTAGCCAAAGTAATGTTGTAAGGACACATGTAACCAGTGTAAAAAGACTAACACATTTGATGTGCAGAAAATCAAAAGGATTTAAGATCCAAAAAAAATCAATATTCAAGAAAGTACTTAACGACCTAGATTAAAAGTAGCAAATCTAATAAAAAATCCAAAATAACAATGAAAGAGTTGAAAACCAGAGCACCCAAAACCAACAAAAGCATAAATCTGAAAAGGGAACCAAACTTTAAAAGATAGAAGTATAGTACTGTAATGCAGCAACACTTAGTCTGAAGCTTGTATTAAAGTGTTAATATTAATAAGTGGCATAGTCTGATATAAAGGACAAAATCAAATGACAAAATGACTGAAAAAGAAGAAAGTGCTTAATAAAAAACAGCTACATACAAATAAGCAAGAAATTAACAAAACATTTTCATCAATACAAGTAACAAAATAATTTAGCAAAGATAACAAAATAAATAAGGAACCTAGCCAAGGGAATGAATCCCAGCAAACCATAGCACGAGGTTAGAGGGAAGAGGTTGAAAGAGCACAGAATGATGGAGGACTCGTTTCATTAATCAGAACAATGGTTCTTGTTCTCATACCGCCCTCTAAATTCATTCAGAAATAATTTAGTCAAGAATGTAACAAATAATTTGGTTTGATTTGCAAATGACATTACATTAGGTTGATTAAAAAACACATCTAATTTAAAAAATAAAAAAGACAATTACCTGATGAATAGTTGAAGGTAAAATGGATGATTAATGAAAAAGACTTGTATTGGACTTATCATTATCATAATGAAGATGAACTTATGTGCCTTCTTTAGCTGAAAATCCAAGTTTATGTAAAAATTATGGTTTTATAAAGGGAAGAATAGTCAAAGACATAAATCATAATATTATCCAGACATATCAGAAAACAATCCCTAGCTGTATAGCTGCATTTCACTAAATAGGATCAGATCTTGTCTATCAGGTCTGGGCGCTTGACCAGTTGTGCACCGTCCATATACAGTATACTGGTATGCCTGTGCCTTGAGCACCAAAAAATGAGTCTCTCAAAACCACTCTCTAAATTCTGACTTCACCAATTTACAGTGCATCAAGACTCAGTCCCCAATTCACTGCTCAGTTTCAGACACCAGCTTTTAAACCTCCTCCTGTCACTAATTTGGAGAAATTCTCTGGAATCACATTCATAACCCAATCCATTTTCAATCCTCTTTGAAAGTCCATGGGCCATTTCACTGAGCTCCCTCTAATGGCCTCAAGTATTCTATCACTCCTAAGTTCTGGTTTACAGTAAAAAGGTGAGGCATTCCATGTGATTTTCCTCTGCCTCCACCTGACAGTTTTCCTGTCAGGCACCCCGAACCTCTCAGAAACTTCTTGCCTATGAAATAATTATAGCAACTCCAAGTAAATACAGTATACCAACCTTTCACATATATTTACCCATCTTGGCACTTAGAGTCTTTCTGCATTTAGCATGAAAGTTGGCTTTTTGCTCACCAAGCCCACCAAGCAACCCGTGACAAAAATTACACTGCTCAGAAAATTAAGGGACCACTTAGTCATCAGTCTAACACCAAGTCATTTAAGTTTCAGATATATCAACATTTCCAGTTACAAAGGATAAGCGATTGTGAATCAACTTCACCTGCTTTGGTGCAAATGAAAGTGACAACAGGTGCACTGGTGAAACAGCAGCAACACAACCCCCACAAAGAGAAAGTTTTTGCATGTGGTGGTCACAGACAATTCCTCTCTCTTTATCTTTTCTGACTGATTCTCTAGTTTTGTTTTTTCTAGAGCCTTTGTCACATAGACCTCCACGTGCTAGGCAACAGTACCCTGACTGTTGTTAGGTACCAGAATGAAATCCTCAGAGCCATTGTCAGACTTTACACTGGTGCAGTGGAATCTGGATTCCTCCTGGTGCAGGACAATGCCCTACCTCATATGACCAGAGTGTGGAGGCAGTTCCTGGATGATGAAGGGCATTGATGCCATTGACTGGCCTGTCTGAACCTCTAGGATTTTATATATCGGTGCATCCAACTACGCCAAATAGCGCCACAAACTGTCCAGGTGCTCACTTATGTGCTGATCCAGGTCTGGGAGACTTCCAAGGGCACCATCTGCCATCTCATCTAAGGCATGCCCAAATGTCAGGAGAACACACAGGCACGTCAGAGCCATACACACTACTGAGTCAAATTATGAGTTGCCATTATGAAATTCATGCAAGGTGGATCAGCCTGAGATTTAAATTTTTGACTTCAATGGGTTGGTGATTTTGTTTTCCACTGATGGATCATTTTGTTCTCAATGAACTACACAATATTGCTCCACTTTAATATTTTGTTCACTGAGATCTAATATGTGACTTAAATGTTCCCTTCATTTTTCCTGAGCAGTGTAGTTCCAAGCAGTGTAAGAAATGATAATTCCTAAAAGGATGTTCAGTTCACCTCTCAAAGCCCCTCTCTAAAGTGGCTTCTGTTCTGTTATATACCACACTGAGTCTCCTGCAAAAGCTATACAGATAACAAGAGACCATGCTGGGAGTACTGTGATCTCTATTTGTTTCCAAATTACAAGAAGAGGAGAAACCCCATGAGAAATCCAAAAGTTATTCTTGCCCTTCAGAGTTGTGGTACAGTATATGTGAGTGATCTTTCTTCATCTTTCTGCCAGGACACCAGAACTATAAAAGAGCTATACAGTTTATAAACTAAGTTAATAAACTGGCAAATGTCCAATAACTTTCACTTATTCTGCTTATGGTTAAGTTTCTGCACTATGATGGTGGCATTGGTTTCCTCACAGCTAGTCTGAACTGGTTTACCCGCTACATTCAGCTCCTCTGTGTGTCTGTGTGTGTGTGTGTGTGTGTGTGTGTGTGTGCAAGAAAATGCTGCTCTGAACTTTCCGTATAATAACTAAAAAAAAAAACTCTCCTTCTGAAATATTATTACTTTTCTGTTACACTGTTACCAAACTCCAGAACACATTATCTGGCTTTATCCTAACTACTAACTTACAATTAAAAGTTATCAGAATCAGAGTAGGTGTATTTATGATTTGGTCTTGTTAACTGCAGGTGTAGGCAATGCTTTGTTCCAATCCTTTTGGGTTGGCTTTCTGCGGCACACACGGAAGGATGCTTAGTGTGCTTTTTCTTTCGTTTGTTCAGGTGCACTTCTCTTTCTTCACTTTTGTCGCACCTTTTGTTTCCAGGAGGCAGAGCAGTTTTCTCCAAATTGTCATACACTGTGGCCCTCTTTTTCTAGTATACAATTTACTTCTGCTGGTAAGTCGGCAATCAGTTAACTCTCGTCTTTAGCAAGACGAAAGCCTGGCTCCTTCTTGTTCACATTTGCTTTACCTTAACAAGGTTTGGACTTATGACACCCTTGTCTAACTCTGTTACAGACTGTCTTTCACTCTTCCCGTCCAGCAGCAGGTTGCCCTTCAGAGTAAAAGAGATTGTTCCAGCATTTGTTGTGGCTACACCTTAGGCAAGAAGAAGTCCTGCTATGGAGCAAACTTACAGCCAAGCTAAGAGCAATGAGTATATAGTGAGCCCAGATGCAAAGTTCTGTCCATCAAGTGTATAAATAGTACATCAGGGAGACCTCACTGGATGATATTTTGCTTGTGATTGGTCAGTCTGATCATATAAGACCCAGAAATTACAATGCCAAGAATCTCTGAGGGGAGAGAATTGACACTTGAGCTGAAGTTAGATGCCAAAGAAAGATGGCGGCATCTTAAACAAAGGATGTGTTTACCAAAGAAAAGCAATATGGATGAAGCCATTCTGTCCTACAGAGTACTAGCTCTTAAAGAGAATGCAGGTAAAATAAACTAGGAGATGTGGTAGAAATGCTATAAATTATAAAAATTATAAAATCAATAAGATCTTCGGCAAAGGTAATGAAGCCCTAATGGGAGCTAATTTTACCAAATGTAACATAAATGTTAGAAAATATTTATGTGGAAGCTGGTGAAGAGTAAACGTCACAAAAATGTTAGACAGTGCTTTTTCATAGAGTGAAATGTGAGTGCAAAGAACAAGAGCTCTAACAGTGTTGTTGAAAGCATCTCAAGGTAGGATCAATACAAATACAAAGATTGCTTTGTTCAGTTGAAAGATGTATTCTTGTTAAAACCAGAATTACATTCATCTGGAAATTCTCCATCTGTTATGTAGCTGGGGAATTTTAGTGTGCCCACTCCTGCCTGGCACTGCACTTGGCTATGTCCTGTAGGTTGCTCCGGATTGTAGTAATTTTCCTCATTGCAATCTTTCCGACATCATTAGTAGTTTTCTGACCTCGTCCAGGTATTTTCACAGACATAAATTCTAGTTCAAGCTTTAAAAAAGAAAATACTACAGAGAAAATACAGCTATTATATTATGGGCTATCTATCCCTTATCACCACCCCTTACAGAGAGTGATTGTTACCTATAATGCTAAAATACTGTTATTATCTGTTTTGTTAGAAATCCTGTTATCATAGTAGAACATCATTGTGTATTTTATAAGGTAATATGTTTTGCTCTGAATATGATATTCATGCTGTATATTTTAAAGTCCCTAGGTGTTTGTATTCTGTATTAATAATAACAACACAGAACTGTTTGCATGTCCCAGTACCAGCAATGATTCATATTATCTTCTAATGTTTGTCTTACATAAAAAACACAAAGGATCTGTGGAATATCAGTCACTGGCTGGCGCAGGTGCAGTTATGGCAAATAGCATTCTAAATTCTAAAGATGAGTGCATTTCAAAAGTAATAAATAAGCAGAATTTCATTTCTGCTCTTGCTCATGTTCATAATTTTACAAAATGAAGTAGAATGAAAGGGACAGGAAAATGTCTGGCACGAGCAATAAGAAAACTCCTGGTAGACTACTAGCCTGAGAAAGAGATACAAAGGAGAACAATAGTTCTCACACTCAGTCCTGCCTAGCACAGGTGGCTGAAGGTTTTTGTTCTAACGTATCTCACAATCGGTATGTCATTTCAGATCCAATTGATCCCATTTCATTAAATGGTCCTTTTTTCTTTTCTGTTATTCTACATTTTTGCATTTATAAGAAAATTAGAAAGTCTTGCATTTATTTATATCTTTTGTTGTTTTCCTATTAATTTGCCCCTTTCTTTGTAGTTTCCTCCATTACTTGTATGGGAAGGTGGTATATATATTTAATGTATTATTGTTATTTTTATTTTTATAAAAAATAATGAAGAGGAGAGTAAACATCGTGACAAAGGACATTTGAATGCCAAAGAGACTATAAAAACGACATCTCCGCACAGCCACAGGTTCTTTTTCCAATTAGTGCAGCAAAAGGTAAGCAGTCCTTTTAAGGATAGCGAGTCACCTCAAAGATCCATGTAAGGAGCAGAAAATCTTTTCGTTGTGAAACTCAGCGCCGACACTACACTATGAAGGCGCCTTCAGAGAATAAATTTGCTTATGTAAATAGAAAGCATTTGCACTCTATTAATGTGCTGCTCTATAGTCCACTGAAAGTGTTTCGCATTGTGCAAGCTTGTAGCATGCTGCATAAAGTGGCACACAATCGTGGCTTGCCCATACCTGAAGAAATGTGGTATGATGAACCATACCCCAACCCACCTAATGAGCAGCCAAATTGAACATCGTTACAACTTTGTTTGAATGTAATTAGAAGAATGTAAAGCCAGGTAATCAGATGCAGCATTTATTTTTTAACCAATTTGTTTAATTTGTGGTCAATATCACATAATGCAGACCTTATATCCCTTAATTTATTGGCTACATCTCTCACAACATCCACTATTACATTTTGTGACTACATCAGCATACAGCTAGATAGTCACCCATCAGTTTCTGAGGTAGAGGTCTGTGCACAGCCAGCGCTCGAAGGATGTGCTGGGCACAGCAGCACTATCATTGCCCGGAGTTGCGTCCTCGGCACGGGGTCAGTTTTTGTAATATTGTCTGAAACAGAATAAAAAGACGGTGGGCTACGATTCGCCTTTTATGTCGACTTTGATATCTAACCACTTTTTTTTTATTTTGGCCATTGTGTGTCTTTCTGAACTTGAACTTTCAAGTTTCTCCTATATGCTGTATCACTCGATCAACTTTCTTTTGCTGCTTGAACCACTGCTTAAGCCAAAAAATAGTATGTTTTTCCCTGCCTCCACTTCACATTCGCTGAAATTCTTTTTTTTACATGTGCTTTTGTCATTGTCTTTTAAAAAACACTGAATGTAAGGGGCTGTTTGCTATATTGCACAGTTTTATGTATCTGGATTATTTTGTGCATACCTACATTTACAGTTTTGTCTGACACCATGTTTCAGTGTGAATTTTACGCAAAGGCGTTATGCATGAGGCTCCTGGTGTTTTATAATGGAACCTTAAGGAGCACTGGACACTCAGAAAACACCCTTACCAAATACATCTGCTTTTCAAGCCAAGAAAGTTATTGAACATTGATCCATGACTTCAGCTAACACACACATTGTAGAGTAGGTTATACATACCATTTTGAAACAACAAAAAATATTATGAGATTTAGGCATTTTAGAAGAAGACCAACAGTGCATGCTAGCTCAATGTGCCTCTTTTTCCACAACAACCTTCTTTCTTCTCAAAAGATAAATCACAAGAAACTGTTTATGCCACTTGCTTAGTATTATGTTGATTTACTTCCAAATTTATGTGATAATTCCTCTCAGAAAGGCAACTGCTATCACACAAACAAATAGAAAACAAATCCTTAACTCAAGAATCTGCAGTAAAATTTTCAGATCCCTTTTGGTGGTAAAAATTTCGTAAACACAGAAGGCATGTTTTCTTGAATCAAAACGTTTGCTGCTTCGAGGTTTTGGCTTTTGTTTTCCTTTACAAAAAATAAGCAACTGGCAATGTATTTTTTACAATTTATAGAAAGCGCTTAACTTGAGAACACAATTTCATGTGACAAATGCATACCATATATACTCACGTTTATGTTCTCCCGTGGATAAGTTGGGGCTTGATTTTACTGTAGAATTTTTGTTATTTTATGATGTTGGTTGTATAAGTCGAATGCGGAAAACTCACGCTATTGGTCCAAGAGATTATGATATGCTAAAGCCCACCTAAGAGAGTAACCACGGAGCACACTGCCTTTTTTTTTCTATGTATTGTGCCTATGTGGCCACACTGTAATACCCGAACTGTTCCAAAGCGACATTTGGACTGTTTTGTGTTTTTTGTATCTCACACCCTCCATACACCTTTACCATAAGAGCATCCCTTATCTACGAAAGGAGAGTTCGATCAGAAGAAAATATGACGCTGGTTTTAAATTAAAAGTCGATGAGGTGGCGAAAGAAATTGGTAACTGTGCTGCTGGAACAAAATTTGATATTTCTGAGAAACTGGTGCGAGATTGGAGGAAGCAAGAAGATGTAAAAAAAAATGTAAGTGTCGTATTTTTGAACAGTCGTATAAGTAGGGGTCTGATTTTATGATTGATTTTTCAAGTTTCAAGACCAGACTTATAAGTGAGTATATACGGTGTATATCATATTTGTGAAGAAATAACTTTAAGTTGAAAAATGTTGAACTTTTCCTTTAAGAAAACTAAATCCTCCCCCTGTAACGTAACATACATATATGCTTGGTACATTCTAATTAAAAAAAAAAAAATGACCAAACTTAGTTTTAGCCCCAAAACATAGAAACTGGGAAATAGCAGTTGCTTAATTGAGCTAGAAGTCCATTAAAAACAGAACAAAAAATGCAGCTACATCAAGTTCCCAGGATTGAGTCTTAGAACCACTAGTACAGCAGTTCAAGAAGGAGTCACTGAGGGGATAGGACAAACAGAGGGGTCAGCAATTACAGGAATCAAAAGACATAAGAAGGTTAAAGTGCAGAGACATATAGTAAGTATATAGTATATAGTAAATACATAGTAAGAGTCCAAAGCCCGCATTCAGCCATTATCTGCCAGTAGACAACTTGTTAAAAAAATCACAATTTTGCTGCTATATATACATTATTACTTAATCCAAATACATAATTAAATACAAAATATTTTCTTGCAATGAAAATTAATAATTTGCTTTATGTCACCCTCTTTTATGTTGCTGGAGGGTTTTAAATTAAAAAGAATTTTAATGCAGACTGTAACAGAAAATGTTCAAATCTTTAATACCATTGTGAAATAGAGGAAGCATGAAATAAAAGTTATCTCTCCTCTTATTTATGTAGAATGAAAGCTGTAACTATTTTACAAACTGACTTTAACTGAAGCTAAGGTTTAGATGTCACATTCTCTGAATGGCTAACTATTAACAGGGCAAACTGAGGACAACAAAGATTGCAAGAACAGTACACAACAGAGAGTGTCTGTCTATCTGTCTGTCTCTGTACTATCCTCCCTTATAAATACATATCATAGATTTGGATTTTGTATCCACCTTTCCCTTTGAAGGAATACGATACCTACCTCCATTTTTTTAATATTCATGTTTGCACTTCACTTTACAGCTTTTGCCTGTCAAGGGTAGAGACAGTAGAGGCTCTGATGGTAAAAAAAGTCCAGTAATATTTGCTGTGTTAGGTCATTACAACAGTATGAAATAAAGAAAGCAAGTATTGTATCAGGAATGTTCTGACCACAAGACTTTACACTTCTGTATTCAAATTGTGACTATGCAGTGGCTTTTGAATTTTCAACCGCAGCCTAATTTTGACAAGTACCACCATCTCTAAAAGAAGGTGCTGTGTTTGATAAAAAATAAAAAAAAAACATTAAAGAAGCTGTACATGTTGTCCTTTCACTTTGTGGAAAAGAAGCCAACATAACCATGCCAACCTTAAAAAGTGATACCCCAGTTTTAAATAAGCACGGAGTTCCAGTGCAAAAAAGAAAAGGTCTGTAGAGAAACGTTGTGTCATGGATTTGCCAGCCTCACGTTGTCCAGAAAAAACTTTGCAGCAGTTGTTAGAACTACAGTCACACAGCTTCGTATACCTACATTGGAATCAGTAATGATATGTAATCAATAATTGACAACAGGACTCTTGGCAAATGAATGAGGTGTAGAGGCGGGACTTCAGTTCAGAAGCACAGAATGATGTTAATGTGCCTTTCCTGTTTATCTTCTATGCTCATTTTTCAGGAAGTAGGTATTAATAATATTTAAGCAATAAATACATGTTTTTTAGTAAATTTAGAGCATTCTTCTGGTTAATACATGTGGATTATTACAAAGTACAAATAACACAAGAATTATTTTCTTTAATTGGTCATCATACATGGCTATTAGATAGAAAGAGTCACTATCATGTTCCAATATATCATAACCTGTTTTCTCTCAGTTTTTCTCAGCCATCACTATAGACTGCATGGGGTAAGTAACATTTGTTTAATGTAAAACATTTCTCCTTCATCCCCCATAATTGCAGTCATTTACTCAGCCATCCTCTGAGGCTTGTGAGTTGGTTTGGATCTGGAACTATTACTCCATCTGATCTTAATAAATAAGCAGAATTGTGCTGTCTCTATCTTTACCATTTTGTTGTCTCAAAGGAAACTCTAAAACAAAATCATGGAGACATTTCCAGGAAAGGTCAGAGGTGAATGCATGGATGTAAGGCTATTCAAAATGAAGTTTGAAACTCAAGTAATAACAGCAGAGTGCCAGCTAAGAACAAATGAAACACTAGAAAAAGTAGAAGAGCATTGTTTTTAAAATACTGAATGATAGATCTTTGATAGCCATACTGGGTCAGTTGAAAGAGTGCACAATTAAGCTTGCTGTTTCATCAGGTAAAAAAAAAGTTTCTTTATTTTGTTTTTCCCTGTTGTTTTTGCTAGGTATCTAATATTTATATGTTGTTTAAGTATTAAACTGTGCTTTTCTAAAATAACTATGTTATATTCAAATGGATCAAGATGAATCAATGGTGTGTACTGTTGCAGGGCCGGATTCAGACCTTTAAAGGCTCTAAGCACTTAAAAGAATTTGCTGCCCGCATATATATGAGCTGCATTCACTCTCAGTGGACTACTGAATGGGGCAGCCAACATGATCATGTGAGCCTTGGTGGACTGTGTGGCAGTTACCAGATTCTAATTCTTCTGTGTTCCCAAGATTAATATATATCATTAACCTCTATTATTACTATTTTATTATTATTTTTAATATTGTATGTATATGTATGGTTTTTTCATTTAATGTGGGAGCCCCTTTTTGTGGAACCTGGTTCAGCTGCACCATTTGCAGGTTTATACCATATGGTGGTCCATGGTAAATCAGGCAATAGAAAATTTCTGCAGTGTCCCACCTTCCCTTGCTGCCCTAAGCACTTGCTTATTTTGCTTAATGGTTAATCCAGCCCTGAGTATATGAATAATGTAAGCATGAAAAGATAAATAAATAAAGGTGTAAAGATGCAGAAATATTATGCAATAAAAATTTACTGGAATGTATTTTATGTGTTATTCATGTTTTATATTTGTTAGAATTATGAAAATTGCAAATAACATTAGTCATGTTGGGGAAGTGTTTATTAAAATATTTGTTTACCTTCCCTGAAGAGAAGTAAACACATTAAAAACTGAATTCTGCAAACCTGTCTCACAAAGACGTTATCTAGGGACCCGTAATACAAACAGATAGATGACATATGTGGCAAGCTGAAATCAGACTTATAATTGGCATGACCAAAGTAAGGCTTCTAGGAAAATGGCTTTATTGTGCAATGAAACAATACAAAATGTATAGCATTGGAACAGAAATGGGAATACAAACTACCCAAAATATATTTTATTAGCTTTGTTATTGCATTCATTTTAGTAACTGTTAAAATTAAATTAAAATATAATATTGTATGAGTAGGTAAAATAATATATATCATAGAATTTGAACATCTATTCTCAATTGCGGTGTTCTGTTCCTATCTATACAGTATAAGCATATTTTCCAAGCCATGTTAATCTAAACATTTTATTCCCCAAACAATCCACTTTTTATGAGGAATTTAAAATCCCACATACTGAGAATAAGATTAGGAAAACAAAATGAAACAAAAAGACCCCTGAAGGGTAGTATCAAGATGCTGGGAGTCTGAAGGAAGATTTCCTGCTATTTCTACTGTTCTGTGATTTTAATTTGATTTCTTTTGGAGTTTTATTGGTTTCTGGTCTTTTGTTTTGTATTCCTTCTGCCATTCAATACTTCAATAAATAAAAATCTTGTAAAGACTCATTCTGAACCTTTATTTTTGTTATTTTTTAATGTTATAATATGGAGATGAGTCAGAGTACATGAGGCTGGTAGAAGATTTTGTCTTGTGTTGCTGGGAGGACCACCTGCAGATCAACATCAAGAAGACTAAAGAGCTAATGGTGGACTTCCAATATGTTAAAGCGCCCCTAAGACGAGACACCATAGAATGGAGGTGGTACAGAGCTACAAGTACCTGTGGGTCCATATGAACAGTAAATACAACGGGCTCTATAAGTTAAGCCAAAGTAGGCTGTAACTCCTGAGAAGGCCATTCAAGGTGTGCAGCAAACTGCTGAAAATGTTTTACCAGTCCTGTGTAGCCAGTGTGTTGCTCTAAGTCATGATTGATCAGTGTCGGTCCTGGATACACATTTTTGTTCCAAGCCATTTGCTTAATTAGAAATCAGTCCTTGCTAATAACATGTCTCATTTAATATCATCTTGTGTTAGTGTTTTAACTCTGCAATGTCAGGTCATTCTTAAATTGTAGATTTTTTTTTTTGTACGTTCTAATGATATCATCCAAACAATTTGAAGGCCAAAACAGTCAAGTAATTTTCAGTTCTTCACTTCTACAGTTTCCTTCTGAGTATTTTATGAAACCAAATAGTGCGAGAAGAACACACACAGGTGTAAATGGAAACAAGACAGATGGAGAGCTGCTGATCCCTTTCTTATTTGCATCTTATTGCTAATAAGGAGCACTTAACACAGTGAATGCAGGTGTTTAAATAATGGTTTGTAATCTTAAGCGAGACAACTAAAAGATCATTGTACCATGTCAACATCACTGAGAGAATAAAACTGAATAATAATAACCAAAAATTCTACCAGGTGTTACAGACTCAAATCAAATGTATGTTTTTATTATATTGTAGAAATAATAATAATAATAACAGCTCACTACTCAAAATACGGCGTGCCCAGTCTCGGACATGGGACCTTTGGGTTATAAGATGGTAGTTCATACCACTGCACCATTCAAGAATATGTGTAAACTCCCTGTTGATTGACATTTCAGCTACAGTTTTTAACTCTTTGACAACCACATGTAAATCGAATGCTTTTTTTTTTCTTCGGTTATATTCTTGAATAAAAGTGCACGTGTTTATTTGATATTTGGACTAAAGTCTTCACACATAATACACTTTCTATTGACATGCTTCTGTTAGGTCAGATTATCTCAAGGCATAATGTGAGCTACCACAGCTATGCTGATGACACACAACTGTATTTATCAATAGCGCCTGATGACACCAACACTCTTTATTCACTGATACAATGTCTTATTTGTGTTACCAAATGGATGAGTAGTAATTTTCTCAAACTAAATAGAGAGAAAACAGAAATTTTAGTGATTGGCAATAATGGATATAATGAGGTTATTATAAATAAACTTGATGCATTAGGATTAAAAGTCAAGATGGGGGTAAAGAATTTAGGGGTAACTATTGACTCTGACCTGAATTTTAAATCACATATTAATCAGATTACTAGGACAGCATTTTTTCACTTAAGAAATATAGCAAAAGTTAGACCTCTTATAACATTGCAAGATGCTGAAAAGTTAGTTCACGTTTTTGTTTTCAGTCGGCTAGATTACTGTAACGCACTCCTCTCAGGACTACCAAAATAAGACATCAAGCAATCAGATTGCAACTAGTGCAGAATGCAGCTGCTAGAATCTTAACTCAGAAACGAAAATCCAAGCACATTTCTCCAGTTTTGATTTCACTACACTGGTTAGCTGTGCCATTTAGAACTGACTTTAAAATACTGCTTATGGTTTACAAAGCTTAAATAATCTCAATCTATCTTATATTTCGGAATGTCTTACACCTTACACTCCAAATCGTAACCTTAGATCTTCAAATGAGTGTCTGCTTAGAATTCCAAGAGCTAAACATAAAAGAAGTGGTGAGGCGGCCTTCTGCTGTTATGCACCTAAAATCTGGAATAGCCTGCCAATAGGAATTCGCCAGGCTAATACAGTGGAGCACTTTAAAATACTGCTGAAAACACATCACTTTAACATGGCTTTCTCATAGCTTCTTCTTAGTTAAATCCTGATGTTCTGTATATTCAATTAATTATCATTATTATACAAACATGGTGGCTCCAAAATCCATACTAACCTCTACTTTCTCTTCTGTTCTTTTTCTGGTTTTCTGTCGTGGCAATCTGTGCTATCACTACCTGATCAAAGCACTGTGATGTCTCTACATTGATGGATTAAAGGCCAGAAGTCCACATGACCATCATCATCAAATTCTTCCATGTGAACCCTGAATACCATGAGGACTGATTGAGGTTATTTATGTTAGGTAGAATGCCTAGAGGGGGCCTGGGTGGTCTCGTGGCCTGGAACCCCTGCAGATTTTTTTTTTTTTCCCAGCCGTTTGGAGTTTTTTTTTTTTGTTCTCCCTGGCCATCGGACCTTACTTTTATTCTATGTTAGTGTTCCCTAAGAATTTTAGGCTTCTCTCCTCAACACCTTAGATTTATCTGATCATTCTCAGCATTAGCAGATACTCATTTCTGTTAATTCAGTTGCTGTTCATTTCCTTTCTCTTTCACAATATTATTACTGTTTATTTTTTTATTTATTTACAGTTTCAATTGCTGACAGTTTGTCATCTAATCCAGATGGTCAAACCATTTTGTTACTTTGGAAGTTGTTTATGGTGATATTTAAATTATGTGGTCCCCGGCCGGCCGGCTTGTGCCTCCTCCAGAACGCGAGGGGGCATCCGTCCTGGTTATGGTGGGGGGCCTCGGGTAGAGGGCTTGGAAGCCCAGCCCTGTAGGGACCCGTGGCCACCGCCAGGCGGCGCCCCGATGCCGGTTTATCCCGTGTGGTCCTCGGCCGGGGCTGGAGCCCGGCCGGGGCGCTTGAGGACCAGAGGAGGGCGTGCCTCCTCCAGACTGAGAGGGGCGTCCGTCCTGGTTATGCAGGAGGCCTCGGGTAGGGGGCTTGGAAGCCCAGCCCTGTAGGGACCCGTGGCCACCGCCAGGCGGCGCCCCAGTGCCTATTTATCCCGGGAGCCCGGCACTTCCGCCACACCAGGAAGTGCCGGGGGGAAGACGACAGGAGACACCCGGACGGCTTCCGGGTGCGCAGCCGGCACTTCTGCCACACATGGGTGTGGCTAAGTTTAATTGCCGGGAAGCAGCTGGAGCCCATCCGGGTTCCTATAAGAGGGGCCGCCTCCCTCCAGTCATTGGTGGATGTCAGGAGGTAGCGAGACAGAGCTGGGGAGAGGATTAGAGGCGGCCAGGAAGAGAAGGCACAAAGACTGTGAGCCCTGGACTTTGGGGGAATCGGTGCAAGAGGCACTGGGGTTGATGCACGAATAATTGTAAATATTGTAAATAAACAGTGTGTTGGGTGAACTTATGATGTCCGTCTGTGTGTGTCCGGGCCAGCTTTCACAATTGTTACAATTAATTAGAGCTTAATTAAACACAAATAGCTTGTACTCTGTCATGTATTGGTTTCTGTTCAATGTGATATTGCTGCTTCAAACTACAAACTTCCCACGAAAAGACATGGATTGATTACATCATTGCTGGGACAGTGCAGCTTTGTTGTGAGCTTCAATTTAAGAACACCATAACTAAAGAAGGATCAAAATGACTAGCAATGCAGTAACTGTTTGCTTCAGGCTGATACAGTAGCTGTAATACAGTATATTTGAAGTCATTAATGCTGTGGATATTTTGCACTGATGAGCTGCTGGGCACTTAATGCTTCAGTCGCAATTTTTTATACCGTTTTCTAAAATATGAAGGCTTACTAATCAAAGCGTTAATACAGTAGCATCCAATAATGTGACTTTCAATGAAGTACTGTGATGCTCCCACACTTTACCTTGATAACCAGGACCTTCTCTGGGGTTATAGCAGGTGGCTGGCACAGGGCCACCCAAATCTGCCATTCATTTCACACTTGCACACATTAAATATAACTACATAGGTGTTTAAATATTTTACTTCTGTAGCATAGAAAAATCAGATGATGACACAAGATCTAACTGAGCCATAAAGATGAGAAAAGTGCTTATTTTTTTGCCATCAGTGGTTCATAAAATTAATTAGAGTTGTAGATGGTACAGTACTTAAGAATACTTAGTTTAAAGGAGTTACCAGAAATGTAATTAAGAATACAAACCATTCTGGAATTTCTGCAACTGCTCTTTGTGGCAAAGTACACAAACAAGATCTGATCGGTGTGTATACTCCCTGACAAAGTACTTCAGAAGGTTTTTATGTCATTCTATGGTTAGTGTTTTGGACACTTTAAGCATGTATTGTGAAAAATAAGTTGGGGACAAACAAATGCTTGGGGTCACAGAGGATGTCTTGTTTAGCTGAATTGTCAGAAGGACAAAATAAAAAACACTTTGGTGAGATGCAAAAAAATGTCTACAGCAACCATGTGTCATCCAGGCATGAGTGTCATCCTACTCCAGTTCATTGTTGTCTTAAATTCCGGAGGAGGGGGGGGGAGCTTCAGGCATTACGGCTTAATGCATCATCTGAGAGCTTCTCCTTCATTCTAGGAACAGAAACAGAACATAGTTTAGTGTTGGTGCAACATCTTTAGTCTCCCCGCCTCTGTGTTTTCTTTTGCTGAAACCCTCAAAACACCTGCTGTGGTTGTGTAATGTCTGAAAATATCTGTTCATTTTCAAAGGGTTTCACCTTTCGATTGTTAATCAGATGTCTTTTCTTGCAGGCAATGGGTTAATTTTTCAATGTATTGAAATTCACTGGATATTCAGTGCATTCCATAAATCTCACTTGAGCAAATTATGACATCCTTCTAATACAGAATAATGCAGAAAAGGCCAAAAAAAATACATTTTTTTTTATTAAATATGGAAAATTGATCCACAGAAGATAGAAAATTAAAGTACAAAATAAACACACTGCCCCTCTTAGTCTAACTAGATTGGGCTTCAGCTTTTGTCTGCCAGCTGTGATGGCTCTCCCATTTGGCCTTTACAAAGTACAACACCAGTTGCCAACCCTTCTCACATGCTCTTCCCTGGTCACCCATCTCCTTAACACAATCTTTGGTGCATAAATGTTTCGTGTGGATTTGTAAAGGTAAAACACAGTGTGTGTAACTTGAGTGGCAACATAATTGAGGATGAAAGTTGTGGTCCCAGGACGGGCCAGGAGGACCGGAGGAGGACTTGTGCCTCCTCCAGACCGTGAGGGGGTGTCCGTCCCGGTTATGTTGGGGGCCTCGGGTACAGGGCTTGGAAGCCCAGCCCTGTAGGGACCCGTGACCACCGCCAGGCGGCGCCCCGGTGCCAGAATATCCCGTGTGGGACCCGGTCGGGGCTGGAGTCCGGCCGGGATGCCCAGGAGGACCGGAGGAGGGCTTGTGCCTCCTCCAGACCGCAAGGGGGCGATCGCCCTGCTTGTATTGGGGGCCACGGGTAGAGGGCTTGGAAGCCCAACACTGTAGGGGCCCGTGGCCACCGCCAGGCGGTGCCCAGGTGCCTGAGGAACCCTGGAGCCCAGCACTTCCGCCACACTAAGAAGTGCTGGGGGGAAGAGAGCAGGGGACACCTGGACGGCTTCCAGCTGCTTCCAGCACTCTACCCAGAGGTCAAACATGGTGATCAGATTAACAGAAAATGGGTGGCATGGTGGCGCAGTGGTAGCGTTGCTGCCTCGCTGTAAGGGGACCTGGATTCGCTTCTGCATGGAGTTTGCATGTTCTCCCCGTGTCTGTGGGGGTTTTCTTCCCACAGTCCAAAGACATAGGTTAGGTGCATTGGCGATCCTAAATTGTCCCTAGTGTGTGCTTGGTGTGCGTGTGTCCTGCAGTGGGCTGGCGCCCTGCCTGGGGTTTGTTTCCTGCCTTGCGCCCTGTGCTGGTTGGGATTGGCTCCAGCAGACCCCCGTGATCCTGTGTTAGCATATAGCGGTTTGGAAAATGATTGACTGACTGACATTAGAACTAACTAGAGAACAATTGAAAATACCAAATGACTGCATCGACATGTGGTGACAAACCTGAATGATTCCAGTGGAGGTTGTCTGTTGGGGATTTCATGCAGAGTTAGTCTGGAGTCTGCTACCCAGGATAAAAGTAATAGGCCGGGACAGAAGACCTGCAGTTAGCAGTTGGGGAATGCACTAGAAAGAGACCCTTATTATTTCTGGTGCAAGAGGGAAGAGATCAACTGGAAGCCAGGAGGAGCAGGGCAGTGAGCTGGTGAGTGAAGAGTGTTGTGTTTGGGGTCAGAACACTTGAAGAAAGTAGGACACCACCCTATGATTTCTTCTTCTGGCTAAGGCAACGACAAATCTAGCTAAGACTAGATAGTTTAGAGGGCATTCCAGAGATGTATGAAACTGCTGTTGATTAGAAAAGCTCACCTATACCAGCATGAGCATTGTATGGCACTGGGCACCTCATATTTTCCTTTTGCTCTTAAAGGCCGAGTGTTAAAATCAGCTGTTACAGTATTTGAATTTCAAATGTTTATGCACAAAAGACTTTGTTGGACAGTTATCTTATCCAAAGATCTTGCATATACGTTGTTCTCCTCTCTTGCTTAATGAATCACAGCCTGGAGAGGTCTACTCATTTTTTACATTTAAGATGTCTAATCTTAAAGGTTTTACAATGTTGTATCTCTCCTGGTGTCTATATAAACACAGGGAACTCCAGTCTCTGTATTACATCTTGCCTGAAGAAGGGGCCTGAGTTGCCTCAAAAGCTTGCATATTGTAATCTTTTTAGTTAGCCAATAAAAGGTGTCATTTTGCTTGACTTCTCACTATGTTTATGCACTTAAATGCTTGAAATGCTCTTTTTAATTTCAGTTTAATACACATACTACAATATATATAACACTGCCTACAGTTTACAGTATATAGAAGAAAAGTAAGCAAAAGACTCTGCAGTTCACAGTTGGGAATTTGGAATCCTTTAAGAACAGTGCACTCAGGAAAATAAACATTCTGTTTTTCACATGCCTGCTATCTCATGCAGTTGGCTGCCACCCCCAAAGCAAACCAGCTTTGAAAGTATGTAAACTTTGTATGTTTAAAAATGACCCCACCAAGCTGTGTTGACTGTTCACAGGGAAGCACTAAATGTTATGTTTACTTGCTGCTAGCAAAAATTTCCGTCAATAAAGCATTTATGGTGGAATGACAAATGAGAGAGAATTAATCAATGCTGATATCATGAAGCACTTCTATTTACAGTAAGACCAATCACAGAAAAAAGTGTGTGATCATCTACATTAAATATTATCATCCTATTAATGTATATTTCACATGGAATGCATTAAGAGTTGCTTGCAGCACCTCTGCAACATTTGCGTTCAGTTTAATGTGGATTTATTGTATTTGAGAAATAATTAGTAAAGAATGATCATTCAATGTTTCACATTATTGCTACATACTAAAATACAGCAGTAAAGGCTTATTGTTTCTTAGAGTTGGAATAAAACGTCTAGTTAATGCCAAATATAGTAGTGAAGCAATAATGAATGATCAAATATTAAATTGTTTCTTTGTTGAAGGATAATCAGAGATGCATTCAGAACAGAAAAGATTAAAAAAGGCTCACTAGAAGAGGTGAAGACAGTATCTGAGTAATTTATTACTTGCATCACAGGTAAATGAGTGGAAGGGATTATTAAGGAAAGGACTGAGCAACACATGGCAACAACAGGAGTGTGACTGAACAGTCAGCATGGCTTCAGAAGAGGAGGTTATGTTGTACTAACAAGCTGAGTGATGCGTATGATGTTATTTACTGTATCTGGACTTTCAGAAAGCATTTGATAAGGTGCCGCATGAGAGGTTGTGCATCAAACTAAAACAGGTGGGAGTTCAGGATAATGTTTATTGACTGGTGCAAAATTGGCTCACACACAGGAAGAAGAGGATTATGGAGCGACGAACCTCATCAGAATTGGCTGACATTAAGAGTGGCGTTCCACAGGGGTCAGTGCTAGGGTTGCTACTATTTTAAATATATATAAATGATTTAGATGGGAATATAAGTATATATGCTGGTTAAGTTTGCAGATGATACCAAGCAAGGTGGACTGACAGATAATCTTGAATCCGTTGAATCATTACAGAGGGTCTTGGACAACATACAAGCTTGGCTATTTAATGTAAGTAAATGTAAAGTGTTACCAAGCTAGGTGGATTGACAGGTAATCTCAAATCCATTAAAATAATTACAAACTTGGACAGCATACGGGCCTGGGCAGATTTGTGGCAGATGAAGTTTAATGTCAGTAAATGTAAAGTATTACACATAGGAAGTAAAAATGTTAGGTTTGAATACACAATGGGAGGTCTGAAAACGAGAGTCCACCTTATGAGAAGGATTTAGGAATCATAGTGGACTTGACACTATCAACTTCTAGACAGTTTTCAAAAGCTATTAAGAAGGCTAACAGAATGTTAGGTTATAAAGCACGATGTGTAGACTACAAGTCCTAGGAGGTTGTGCTCAGGTGGGGCTTCATCTGGAGTACTGTGTGTAGGTTTGGTTTCCAGGCTACAAACAAAAATGATCAAGTAGTGTGGTTCTGTTATACAGTATATTGCTGAAATAAATGGGCCATACAATCTTGTCAGTTCTTCCTTAACTTTATTAACTCCCTTACTTTCTGTCCTCAACCACACCTTTTCTTACAGCGACTTCTACCGCCTGACTGATTACATCAATATCCCACATGTTCACAGAAGGACTTTAGAGACCATCAAAACTCGACTTGTTATTTTGGAGGAATTAAGTAGATAGGACCGGCAAGCCTTGCTGGGCTGAATGGCCTGTTCTGAATGTTTCTAATGTTCTAGCATACTTTATATAGTGTCATTCCCAGAGTACACCATCACAAGCTACTTAACTAAACAAACAAGAGCATAATTCAAAATAACAAGATACATACATAATTATTCAAAGAAACAAAGATTGCACAAGTAAACACAGGCAGATGAAGGCTTTATTAGAAAAGACAGATAGATATTTTAAAAACACTCCCTTTGTTGACCAAAAATAATAAAAGCAAAATAATAACGAAGATAAAGGACAGTATTATGAGTTATACATCATATTAATATAAAATTACAAAATAGCAAAACATCACAGGAAAGTACAGAACCAACAACAAATAGAAATTGACCACATTCAAAAATGAAGATATTTCTGTAAAACACCAGAGAACAAAACTTCTACCAATCTGAAAGCACTGTTAATGATTTTATAATACGCCTCCTTCTTCTTATCATTTGTATCTATGACTGCTCTAGCAATAAATTAACAAATTAACATTTGTTCTTAATTTTCTGAAAGATGACTATTTTCAAAATAAAAATATTTTCTGAAAATTACAAATCACATCCCCTAAAAGAGACTGCACAAATTTAAATAGTGGTATTCACCTATGGTAACATTCAATATAAGTCAAAGCAAGCAATATATGTATAGTATACACACGTGCACATAGAAGACAGTTTAAGGGCTTTAGTGATGTTAATTCTCTGGCGGTCCAGGGTATGAGGCTGTGTGATGATGTTCTCTCTTTTCTTTCCTCTGCAGACTGTAAGACACAAAGGTCCACTTCACCAATGTCAATTCCGGTGCCTGTCTACCTGGACCGACCCCTTTCCTGCCTGACAGTCATAGGGCTAGAAGAACTGCCATCTTGGGCAGTCTGCCAAATAAGACTTTGAGTCTCAGAAGACCTTTTTGCACTTATATGCATTTTGTTTTTCTAAAAATAATATTTAATTATGTGGGGGTTGCCCAAGAGTGCCTCAAATCTTTGATGGTTTCTGTGTTGTTTATTACTTTGAGAACATCTCAGATGTTCCAGTTTTTCTTCAGATGTAATCAGTGGAAACACAATAAATGACCTAAAATGATGAAAAGGTAAACAGTAAATTGCCAAGGGTTTAAATTTAAGGTTCAGTTTAGCAAAAAGTGAAAAAAGGAAATTTTAGAATATAACAAATGGGTCTTCTTTAGGGAAAAAAAATAATATGTTACAACCTACAGATGTTCTGCAGCAATTAAAGTAAATTAAGCCTTGCAGCAAACAATTTGCATGGGTGTGCCAACTTCTGTCGATTCCTTAAAAACTCCCTGCCTGTTTTAAAGCAGAGTTGGAACAGTCTGTGTTACTACACCCTCTGAAGTGTTACTTGGACAATATTCCAGTGATAATAGCAGTAAAAATGGCAATTAACAAATGATATGAGACAGAGCAAAAAAGTCAAAGTGTCAGTGAGTACAGTGGTGTCCTAACGCAATCCATTTGCAATGGGAAACTGGAAGAAGCTCTGATAGGAAGAGATCTGGTAGACCCAAAGTCAAAACCCAATCAAAAGACAAGTTTCTGAGGGTTACCAGCTTCCGTGATAGATGACTCACAAGACAACAGCTTTAATCACAGCTTAAAAGAGGTGGAAAAAGCAAGTCTCAGATTCTACTGTGAAGAGGAGACTTTGTGCTGCAGGTTTGACAGGGCGAGTGGCAGGAAGAAAGCCATTCCTTGAAGGATGAAATAGGGCCTTGAAATACCGGCTGTGGACTACTGCAGACTGGAAGAAAGTCTTATGGACCGATGAATCAAAATTTAAAATCTTTTCAACATGCAGGGTCAAGCTGGTGAAAGGATGGTTGCTTAGTGTGTGAGACCAACTGTCGCAAATGGAGAACAAAGTGTGATGGTCTGCAGTTCTTTTGCTGGAGGCAGAGTTGGCAACTTGCACAGAGTGACTGACACTTTGAATCAAAAGGGTTACCAGCATTTGGCTGTTATATGAGTAAAATGAATCAAAAACTTGAATAAAATTTTGTACACTTAATGATTCCTTGCCTTATTTTTTATTTGCCATTGTTATTTTTTTTTTACTTTAAAACATTTTTCAAAGTGAATGGCGTTTCTCAAAGCAGAAAATGGAAAATCACCTTTACTCTACATGCAGTCTCTGTATCTGTAACTGCCATGTTAAAATAATATCCATCCATCAATCTCCTAATTCGCTTACCCAGAGCAGGGTTAAGAGGCAACTGCAGTTTATTTACACAATCGTTGGGCATAGGGCAGCAACAATCCCTGGGCAGGGCACCAATCCAAAAAGTTGTTAAGAGAGAAATCTGGTAAGACTGGTGAAGAAAAATGAATTATTTCAGTAGGAAAGTTTAACTCCCATTCCAAAACAAAGGGTCAATGCTAAGGACCTTCAGAACAACTACCAATGATCCAGGACATAAAATAAGCACTGTAATGCTAGTAGTCCATAGGCCTCCACTATATAAAAAATATCCACTAAACCTGGATGTCCTTCATTGACCAGAAGATTCAATATGCATCTCCTCACTCTGTGCATCCTGTCAAAAACAAAAAATCCAGCAAAACTTGGATTTGAGTAATGCAATTGGAAGATCAGCAGACTAAAACCCTGTGCCACAATGTAAAATAGACGAAAGCAATTGTAATAAGCACCTTCTGTGAAAAATGAGTTTACAAAGCCACCACCTCTATGGCTGCAATCTGCTGTGGATATGTTCCAAAAATCCTGACCATCAACTGTTAACAGCTGTACCAGAATACACCAAGGAAAAACACCAAGGTATATAAAAAACGACTTTTTCCAATTACAGTAAGTAGCCCTGTTTTCCATCAAAAAAGCCCAGCTGACTGTTTTGAATACATCACTTCAAATATCATTAAGTAATGGCACCAAGCAATGCCATTGATCAGAATTTGACATAATTAATGAACTGTCATCAGCATAGGCTACCATCTCTCAAGGCACACAAAAGTTAGAATAGATGTTCAAGCCCTGAAGTTGGTGCCAAACCAGACGTTCTACAGATCATGAAAACAACATATCGGACAAGTCACAGCTTTTCCAATACCCCTTGACACCGGAAATGGGGGCCCAGTTCTTAATTCATTTTCAAAAAACAAACACATTTAAATATAATATGTTTATTTAATTCAGAAATGATTGCCCAAACTCAAAAGTAAATTAGAACTTAAAGCAATTGTCAATGATCAAACCTGTCAATGGCTTTCTCTCTATCTAGAAAAACTAAACCAGTATTAAAACGCAAACAAATATCATAGATTTATCCTTCTGGGACAGAGTAGATCTTTTCATATGGAATGAGACAATTCATCAAAGTTCTCAAGTGATGGCACCACCAATTGGCTTGGAGTGTAATTACCAGTTAAGTTGTGTCTCATATGCATGTCTGTGACAAAACTCAAAAACTAATAAAGTAACCAAAAATGCATCATATAATTCCACACAAAAATGTCAAGTCCTATCATATGCCTTTTCCTGATCCAATGAAATAAAGCTTGCCTTAAAATTAAAAAGGGAAACACAGGTAGAATATTAAAAATTGTGATACATGTGTACTGTGAAATGCACAGAAATATTCCCAAATAACGCTGGTTCTGATTTCTCAAAGAGAGGATCCACTGTAAGATTCTGTTGCTAGTATACAGTACAAGTGTGTTACACTCTCTGCAGACACAAATCTTAAGGACTTACTGACCTCCTTCACTACTGTCAGTTCTGTCTGTTCTGCACCTTGTCTGTATCTGATTGTCTCACAGACAAAGCTTCTTACCATGTGAGATTTGAGCCACTTGCTCCTTTGGCCCACAAACTACAATAGTTCATTTGGGTCTTGTCATAACTGACAGCAAAACCTGAAGACCCATCTTTTTTAATGTGTTTTATTTTAACGCTTCTCTTTAAAATAGACTCACCAACTTCATTCCCCTTTACAACCTCCTTCCTGGCAATTCAATGGGATTTTTGAGCAGGTACATGGATTTCCAGCTTTTAATCAGGTTTGAAGAAATGATTTTTGGTGAATTTGGAAAGCAGTTAAAGGATTTATTCCTAACTTTACTAACTCTAATAACATTTTTCCCTCTCTCACTAATTCCCTGTTAAATGCCTGACAATCTCTGGTTTAGAATCAAGACTTGCCTTATTAGAAGGAACGCATCATGTATTGGTTGTAAGATACAGATTATTAAAGTTGGAATTTAACTCAATGCTTTTTTGATTCAGAGGAGATAAGTGCAGTGAATTATTACACTAAGACTGAGACAGCGCAACACATTTGTCACAATCCCTGCTATTAAGAGGGATTCTTAATATATTCTTAAGATATCTGCCAATCCTCAAACTACTGATGTACAATGCCATGATTATTGTACCAAACTGTTTTCTGTTGTCCTTAGCCTTTACCTCCCTGACCTGAAAGCATTTCTTGACAATCTCTCCCTTCCACACCTCACAGATGATAAAGAATCTCTCTTGGCTAGCCAATCCAGCTCCTCTAAGCATAAAACTGAAAGTCATGAATGATGTGAAATTGTGATTTTTGTTAATAAATACAAGCGCAGCATAAAGAATCTGATGTAAACAGCACCCTGTTATCCAAGGTGATATTGTGACAGTCAAGGAGCCTCTGTGCCCCATCCAAATCCCCTGCCCCTAGACCCCTTCATGTGAAGAAAGGACAACAGACAATACCCCAACATCAGCAATCTCAGGTAAAGTAACTGTCAGAATAAAACAGATAATGTAAATGCAGGAATCCAAGTTGGTGTGTAGCAGTTCATGAAGGTGTCATAGGTGATGATTATATCTATCTTTGCAAAAGTCTCTTCTTCTGCCTATTCTTCCTTAATGCAAACAATCTCATTGGTAAGATGGGTAAAGTTACTTGGCATAGTTGCATTCAGGGTGTTTGTGCTCCATTAAAAGGTTTGTCATGGCTTCCTAGTAGGAATCATCATCAGAAGGAAACTCCATATACAGTACAATGCAATACAATTTATTTTTTGTATAACCCAAAATCACACAAGAAGTGCCGCAATAGGCTTTAACAGGCCCTGCCTCTTGACAGCCCCCAACCTTGATTCTTTAAGAAGACAAGAAAAAAACTCCCACAAAAACCCTTGTAGGGAAAAAATGGAAGAAACCTTGGGAAAGAAAGTTCAAAGAGAAACCCCTTTCCAGGTAGGTTGGGCGTGCAGTAGGTGTCAAAAAGAAGGGGGTCAATACAATACAGTACAATACACAGAATAGAACAAATCCTCAATACAGTATAAAAATAAAAATTTTAGAAGTACGAAGTAGAATTTAACAGTAGATGATATCACATAATATTATTTGGATTTGTTTGGAGTCCTGGAGACCTCATCCATCAAGCTGCCTCCCCCATTTGGCCATTCCACAGCTGAAATAGAGCTAATCCAGTGAAAGGACCCCTCTTTCCTACGATTCCTACGATCCTCCATCAGGGATGACTTTACCTTAGGTAGGCAAAACAACTTGGCAGGTGGGCCATGGCACCAAGTGCCACATTTGAGTACTGAAAAAAGAAACAGAATAGGTGAGGGTTAGTGTCAAATTATGACTCATGAATTATGAATCATGTTACTTATGTTTTAGTGCTAATGACTAACAACAGAGATGCAGTCTGTACAGCAGCTCTAGTCAGGATATGCTAAACTGAAGTAGTAAGTCTTCAGCCGGGATTTAAAAGCTGAGACCGAAGGGGCATCTCTTATAGTAACAGGCAGACCATTCCACAGTTTAGGGGCCCTGTAACTAAAAGCTCGACCTCCCACTTTTATTTTATTAATCCATAGAATCTTAAGCAGACCGGCATTGAGAATCCTGTTTATTTAGAAAGCGCCTTAATTTCCCAACATTTTTGAGATGGAAGAAATATGATTTGGACAACTTTGTAATATGCACTTTAAATGGCATGCTAAAGTCAAAGTTAACTCCTAGATTGCAGGCTAATTTATTAAAATTAATGGTGATTCCAACTGAGTTAAATGATGACAGAATATTGTTGTGATCAGCGTCATTCCCTCCAATAATTAACATCTCTGTTTTATCTGTGTTTAAAGACAAGTAATTCTCATCCATCCACTCCTTTAATTCACTAACACATCTAATTAAAGACAACATCAGAGAAACTTAATTTGATTTAAATGAAAGGTATAACTGGGTATTATCTGCATATGAGTGAAAATTAACATTATGTTTCCTAATGATAGATCCCTGTGGAAGCATGTAAATTGAGAATAGTAAAGGTCCCAGTACTGAGCCCTGCGGGACACCATATCTCACTTCTGTGTATAATGATGGAGTACTGTCAGCACATTTCTGTACATATTGGAATCAATTTGATAAATTAGAACTAAACCAAGCAAGCACAGTGCCTCTGAGCCCAACATCATTTTCTAGCCTGTGCAGTTTAATAGAATGGTCAATGGTGTCAAATGCTACACTTAAGTCTAAGAATATAATACAAGTGGCGTTTCCTTCATCAGAGGATATCAGAATGTTGTTTACAACCCACGTTAGGGCCGTTTCTGTACTATGACCAGTGAGGAAACCAGACTGGAATTTCTCAAATAAATTGTAATGCGCAAGGTGTGACTGAAGCTTATTGGTGACTACTTTTTCTAGTATTTTAGAGGAAAAGGGTAAATTTGAAATAGGCCTATAATTATTTAGTATGTGTGGATCTAGGTCTGACTTTTTAAGTAATGGTTTAATGACTGACACTTTTAGTGCATCAGGTACTGTGCCATGCAATAATGAACTATTGATAATGGTTAGAATAGGCGCTGCAAGAACATCCATTGCACTTTCTACTAGTTTTGTCGGCACTGGACCTAGAGAACAAGTAGTAGGCGTCATTTCAGAAATTAAAGTTAAGACTTCCTGCTCAATTACAGGATTAAAATTACTAAAGTGCTGAATGCAACGTGAGACAGGGTCTGCTAAGCTAGTATTTGGTTTGTACTGTAATGCTGAGATCTGGAATCTTATATTTTTTATTTTCTTATTGAAGAAGTTCATAAAGTCTGTACTGCTAATATCTGTTGGTATTTTGCACTGTAGATCTGAATTTCTATTTGTTAATTTAGCCACTGTTCTAAACAGTACCCGAGGATTTTTATTATTGCTATCTATTATTGTAGAATAGTATTCTGAGCGAGCTTTACAGAGAGCTTTTTTATATTTTTTAACACTCTCTGTCCATGCAATTTGAAAGACATGTAGCTTTGTTGTTCTCCATCAGGGCATTGACCTTTTCTATAGAATTACAGGAAGCCAAATGAGTTGTGTGTCTGTCTGGGACACAACCTGCACCACAAAAGGATAGATAGACAGATAGATAGATAGATAAATAGATAGATAGATTGATCTTCATTTGTCCCCAGAGGAAAAATTGACTTTTTACAGAAGCCCTTTAAATAAAGAGATAGATAAATAAATAAAACAAGAATCAAAACAGTGAGAAATACGGATGCCTTACAATCTTAATTTGCTAGTACCAGCTTGCATTATTGATACTTCACTGACCTTGGCTGAGAAGAGGACCTGAAAAATGGCAGAAACCTAATAAGACCATGGCTCATCCAACATTTGTCAACAGCAGAGACTGAGGGGTAAAAAAATAATCTATTACTAAAAATGGTGACATTTAAAACAGGAAAGTATTAGACAAGGTAGATAAGAATGACTTACTGTTTGTAGTGGAGGAGTGTAAAGGGTAAGTGTTGATAAGCAGCTTTAGTGCATCTGAAAGAATCAGACGTCCTAAACCAGAGCAATGACTCTCTTCACCTCATGATCTTGAATGTTTAACATCTACTTGGTAGGTCTCCTCTGACTTACACCACTTCAGGTATGCTTTTAATTTTAAATTTTCAAATTGTAGCTGCTGCTCAGTTCATTCTCAGGTCTGCTCTTTTTCCAGAGTTGGTATGATGTATCGTTTTCATCACTGCAGCATTTCCAAAACCTTAGAATGAATACTTCTCCTTGCTCTGTACCAGCACCGGAATTGTTTTTATCCTTTGTCACTTCAATATTTAAATAGATTTTCTTTTGTTTCATTGTATATTAGATTGCTTAGACGGACATGACCATAAAGTAACAATGTATTGCTTCATCTATGAGATTAGCTCCTTTTTTTAATCTCTTAGACCTGTCTGCTGCCAAATGCACATAATGCCATAGATTAACATTAATGCTTGTATGTTATGTGCTGGATAATGTTTTTGTTTTTATGGAAAATCCATTTTGTGGGGATTTAAACTAATTTTTTATATATTTGGACAAAGTTTAATTTTATTTTGTCATTACCATCTTTGTTTATGTGACATGCAGTTACTAGTAAAAAACAAACCTCACAGAATTTCCTTTGCCATGAGATTGGCAAAATCACAGGAATGTTTAGGAATTTTGCATTGAAGTCAATGAGAAACTAGGTTTTAGAGGATTATAAAGGTGCATTGGACTTTTATGTGTACCTGGGGCCTAGGGAAGAGTCAATTATTGTGACCACAAATGTGACCTGAAATGTGAGACAGCAGTGCTAACCACTACAGCACCGTGCCTCAAACAATGAAAGACACAGAAAGGATGAATACCATAAACCCAATACAACAAATGACTATAAACTAGCAATAAGTAAATAAAATATAGATTATTGCACTTGCAGAGCTCCAGTCTTGTGACTCACATTGGCTCTGCCATGAAGCTGCAGCATGGGTCTGAGTTGCTTCATTGTTTGAAGTCCTTCTTGTTTTTGATGTATCTGTGCAGATGCTTGGCATTTTTTTCTTCATCAAGTAAGTAAGAAACACCTTGTAAATATGAATAGAAATGTTTGTTCATGAGGGAAGGTGGAGGGCACTTTTTGTTTTGACACGTAGTTGTGGCATATGGCTAATTTTTTATGCATTATTAACCATGTGGTGTTGCACTGCCAGCACATGGGGTTAGTTTTATACATCCGCTGGCAATGCTCATTATGGTCAGCTAATGTGCGCCTCAAATGAAAATACTGCAAGTTGTTCTCTTTAGTACCAATGTGACATCATGCATGCAAGAAGCGGATCCATAACAATCTTACAATACATATGCATGAAAGTTCTGTGCATGGCTGCTGCAACTCTGAGATATCATGCTGGCCTTGCAAGGCATCTTGGATCTCTTGGAAAAAACATTCATCCGCGTGGCAAATTTCCAGAAAAATATTGGTTGGATAAGGTCACCAGCAAAGCCAGCATATTTCCTGTGAAAAAACACTTTGGCAAATTTTACTAATCAAAAGTAGCAGTTGCATCTCATGTGACTGTGAGTGGTGCTTCAATGACATATGTGGAAGTTCTGCACTAAACGGTGGCTCCACAAGGCAGCTTCATCCCTCAGTGAAAAAATTCTATCAAAAAACCTTCTAGAATAGTTAATTTATCAAGTAAGACTAACATTCTGTTTTGTTTTGCTTTTTGCTTTTCTTTTATTCTGGCTTCTCACTCGATTCACCCTAATGTTTTGATTTCTTAAATAAAATGTTAGGGTTTGCTGTTGCCCCTTAAACCCAACAGACAGATGCTCAGGACACAGGATAAAAGCACTAAGAAGAATGTTAATGCTTCTTCTTTTAAGCAGTGCCTCCAAAGAACCCCAGCCACAATAAACAGACAATTAAATGAACAATAAATCAATAATTATAAACACAAATCTCTCCTCCACACCTCCCAGCAAGCTCTGTCACACTCCTCTCGACTCTGGCTGACTTAATGGGTCTCCAGCAGTCCTTTAAATAGTCCTTGGCTCGGAAATGCTTCTGTTCTTCCTCCCACATGACTTGCCAGCACTTCTTGGTCAGATAGAGAATCCAAATTCTTTAATCAGTCCAGAAGTACTTTCCGGGCTGCAAGTGAAGCATGACTCCCCAGGTCCTTTCACAGCTCCCCCTGATGGCACCCACAGTAACCGAACAGGGCTGAGAAACCGGACTCCAAGTCCTAGGATGCCCTGCGGGAATCCAGGGCACCACTACACTCAAGGGGAGCTGCCATCTAGCGTTTTATGGGAGGCAGTGTCCTGGAAAAGGGCATACTTCAGGGGCATACCAGCTGGGATGAGCTGCTGGCCATCTGCCACACTGGTTATTATGATCTTTTCAGGCCTGTTCTGGCCTTTGCCTGTTCCTCATTAGGAGACTGCCCAACGTGACATCTTCTGGTCTCCTTGTATCTGGCAGTAATTTTTGGAGATGGCATCTCAACACAAAAATATAGTGTGTAGGATATAAAAGGGTGGCATAACCTGCTGCCTCAGATCCATATAGATGCTGGATCAAATTCAGGCCCAGGCACAATATGTATATGAAAGCAGATTTATAATTTGGCACAACACAAGAAATAATTTTAAATCTGAGGCCAGTGCATTGCAGATGACACTTCCACAGTATCTCATAGTGGGAACATTTAAAGCTAATATACAGTAACACTTAAAATAGGCACTCCACCTAACCAATAACCAACCCCTGAATCAATACTCAATCTCATAGGGCACCCCACTAGCCACAGATCAACTGCGCCACTCAATGCCATCCTAAACAAGTTTAACAAGTTCAAAAAGTACCAGCTGAAATAGTTCAAATATGGTAGTGCTGGTAAATATCCAACAAACATCCATTTGAAACAAAAATCATATTTTCAATTTATTGTTAGTTGTTTAAACATAACATGTTTTCAGTGAAACAGGGCACATTTAAGGACAAGTTCCATACTGAACTCAATAATAAAATTAAAGCCTCCTTGAAAGAAAAATATTATGCGTTAATAATAATAATGTTCAGAGTTTCCTTTTAAATCAATGTTATATCAGTGGGGAATCACGAGTGGATGACAGCTTTTCTTTGCTTATTTGTGTTTCTGACAGTCTGCCTTATTTCTAACAATCAATGAATGAGAAACATTAGGATTCAATCTTTTTTAGCTTTGTTTTAAAACACATACTTTAATAAGGATGAAAATGCCACTGCTTCCTTCACATACTTATCATATTCCTGGGGTACAGAAATAATAACTTTTCAGATCATTTTATGAAAAGCAGGCTTGTATCATTATCACACTGTCAATGTCTGATTTTATTTCTGTCTATACTTGCTTTATCTCCAGCATTAATTTATGATTTTTTTCGAAAATTGTTTGTAATTGACATGGGCAGATTTTTTTAATATTCCAAGGGGTCATCCAAAGTGCATGACCAAACCACCTTAATCGACTCCTGTTAATCAAATTCAGCTCCAAGGTTTTCATCCAATGATGGAGTTTGAGGCCAGCAGTTCCCTCAAAGAAATTTGAGTATTGCTGAAGAGAAGGTGAGCAATTTCATGCTCTTGAGTTGAACAGTGAATGAATAACTAGTATCAAAACTTGTTAAGAAAATTGCTGGACATGGGTGCAATATATGGGGTAGCAATTCTGCCACATCACCTTTTAGTAAGTAGCGATGCAAATGAAAATAGTCCAGCAGGACACACAACAAAAATGAATGCTTCTGCTCCTCATGTGTTTTAATAACTGCGACTTCAGTGAGCTCCGCCTCCTCTGTTTGCTCGTCTTCCCTGTTATATTGGCCCTCACCCAGAAGGGATGGGGCTTTGAATGCCTAGCAGGACAGGGTTAGGCATTGTCTCCTAATAACAGCTTCCTTCCATGGATGGAACAAGAAACATGGCTAGCAACATTTTCCCCTCCTCTCAGCTTACTTGAGCCATCTAGGTGGTCCCCAAACCATAAATGTATAGCAGATTGCTAAAACAGAATGTTCCAGCTGAGGCTGTCCAGTTTTGAAATTCCCCATCTCTACCTAAAAATTTAAACTGTTTGCTTTGGCCAGTCTTCCCATCAGTTTAAAGCGGCACTAGTTTATTACAGTAATAATGTTCTCTGCAGTTGAAAATTAATTATGGCCTTTTCTTTTAATAGCCTCCCACTGTATCTAATTAATTATTGAAATAAATCTATTTAACTATCTTAATGAAACTTTTAAACATGGCAGAAAGAAAAGAAAAAAATAACTAGTATCTAGACTTTGCAAGCGATCAGATAAAGAACTGAAAAATAGTTATTACCTTCCCTAACACCATCATTAAATACCATACAATATCATCTTCTTAACCGGCTTAATCCTGAACAGGGTTGCATGGAGCATAGGGAAGGTAGGAACAGCCCCCTGGACAGGATGGCAGTATATCACAGGTTGAACACACACACACACTTGCCAGAGCCAATCCATCTTACATACATATATATCCTTGGATGTGGGAGGAGACAGTAACACCAGGAGGAAACCCATGCAAACATGTGGAGAACAGCAAACTCCATGCACTGTGTTGCCGGAATCTTTCATTTTAACATTAGTTTATATACTATGCAGGATTTTTTTTTTTAAATCTCCTTGGTATCTTTCTGTTTTTCCCTTAAGTCTTTTATGTAGTTTTGTAGCTTTTCCCCAGTCTGTAGGATTGCAGCTGGTAATAATTTCCTCAACACCTGCTGCTGCACATGCCTCCATGCTACCCCCTGAAGTGCACAGGTGTCAGCATGTTTAGTTTCTGATGTATCTGAATACGTTGGACTGCTTGTCCTAAGGTAAGCTGTGAAGGCATCTGCATCCTGAGAATGACAGGTTTTATTGCTGCTTGTTACTCTTTTACAGAGCATTTCTTAGTGTGCTTTTGCTGCTCTGGGCTCCTGCTTCTACTTTAATGCCTTTGTTTACTTTGTTGGTTGAAGATCTCATTGTCATTTTTTTACTTTGCTTGCAGGAGCTACTTATCACAGACAAGTGTCTATGTTCAGCCTCCATTGGGCTGGTTGTGTCTCTTATATATGCTGTTTTCTGTTGTTGACATGAATGAATAGTGACTTTCTAAGGGTCGACCCCCACTGCTCACTCTCAGTCCCTCTTGTTAAGTGGTTTCTTGATGTGCCTCAGCTGCCCTATGTTACAGTAGGATCTGAAGGGAGGCATCAGATCTTGACAGTCACCCAATCTGCTTCTGCTGGAGGGCACTGCACCTGTTGCTCATGATCCTCAATGATATGATGATGATTAACAAGAGTGAAGAGTAATGTAAAACCACAAGGTAAAGTTGGCTTTAATATTCCATTTAAAAAAATGGGTCAGGATGGAGAGTTCTCTCTTAGTTTGTTCTAAGCTAAACTAAGCTGAACTATAGGGGATTTTTGTCAAAACTCTACACACAAATCATGAACACACTAGCACAAAGTGAAAAAGTCCACAAAACTTCATTCTTCAATGTTCACATTTCATTCAAAACCATATAAACCATTAGAAAAAGTATACTGTAACTGCTTTTACCCAAAATTACCAAAGTTCTGCAGCTTTAGTTTGCTTTGTTGGATTCTAGCAATAAAAAAGTTTGACATGTTGAAATGATTCCACAGACAAAATATTTTCGTTTTAACACTAGACTTACCAAAGCCTATGAAAAAAACTCGTAAACCCGTCCCACCTTAAATCTGTTCACACCTCTCCGTCAGTGTCTTTTGTGTTGTAAATGTGTCGATAAGTGCAAGCAGCAAGCTGACTACTATCCCATTTCCCCCACCGCCGCAGAAACGGCAAAAAACTCTCAAAGATCAAGCCTTGTTTATCTTGGAGTCAGGTACCTGGAGCTATATAGGGTAAATAATATATTGTTATTTGGAACACTTGCATTTCATGTTTGTTCTGTGTCTACAAAGATCTATGTAAGTGTAGCATGACAGAAATGCTGAACACATACCTAAAAGACAAACTTTTTTCATGTTTTAGTACTAACGACAAAATGTACACATGAAGTGGCTAATGTGTGAAGACTGAAGTCCAAATATCAAATAAGCACTTTCACAAAACAACAGCATTTATTTATATAGACGTCAGGGAAGCCCAGTCTCGGTCTGGAGGGAGCGGAACCGAAGCCAGGGATCAGGACGCCACCAGACCAATAGCGGAGAGAAGGTCAGCTGCAGGTAGAGTGGCTTCCCTGTTGCGAAGCCTGGACAGGGAGAAGCAGGGGAGTCACCAGTTAAAAGAAGACACCGGGCTTGTCATTTGTTTTTAAAGACTGCTTCCATATGAACGTTTTAACCTCATTTTAAAAGGAATGTTTTTTTTATAGTGTTTTTAAGCCTCCACATTTCTCTTATTGGATTATTTATTTAATGATGAACTTTGAAGCACTGCACTATTTATTTGAACACTTTGTTTTTGTTGACTATTTTATTAAAAGCACTTTTGCACATTTGAACCATCCCCATGCTCAGTTGTTGCCTCCACTGTCAAGCTCATCTCGGTTATAACTATCAACGGTGTTGGGTTCAAGGGCTCCCGGACAGCGATGGGAGTGTGGAGCTGAACCCACATCGTCACAGAGACCCTCTAGGCATTCTACCTAACATAAAAGAGCAGCCCTCATTGTATTCAGGGTTCTCGTGGAAGGACTTGATGATGATGGTCGCATGGACTTCTGGCTTTTAATCCATCAATGTAGGGACATCATGGTGCTTTGATTAGGTGGTGGTGGCGCAGATCGCCACCACAGAAAAACGGAAAAAGAAGAGAAGAGAGAGTAGGGGTTAGTACGGATTTTGGAGCCACCATGAATAGTAATAATAATTGAATATACAGAGCATCAGGACTAAACTAAAATGAAGTTATGAAGCCTGGTGAATTCCTATTGGCAGGCTATTCCAGATTTTAGGTGCATAACAGTAGCAGGGTGCCTCACCACTTCTTTTAAGTTTAGCTCTTGGAATTCTAAACAGACACTCATTTGAGGATATTAGGTTACGATTTGGAATATAAGGTGTCAGACATTCCGATATATAAGATGGAGCGAGATTATTTAAGGCTTTGTAAACCATAAGCAGTATTTTAAAGTCAATTCTGAATGACACAGGTAACCAGTGTAGTGACATCAAAACTGGAGAGATGTGATTGGAGTTTCTTTTCCTAGTTAGGATTCTAGCAGCTGCATTCTGCACTAATTGCAATCGATTTATGTCTTTTTTGGGTAGTCCTGAGAGGAGTGCGTTACAGTAATCTAGTCTACTGAAAACAAAAGCGTGAACTAATTTCTCAGCATCTTTCAATGATATCTAAGGTCTAACGTTTGCTATATTTCTTAAGTGAAAAAACGCTGTCCTAGTGATCTGATTAAAAGGTGCAAGTATAACAAAACAAGTGTGCTTTTATTCAAGACTATAACCAAAGAAAAAGAAATCAGTTAGTGTACTTTGTTATCATGACTTCTTTGGTAGTACAGCGGTAAGAACTGCTGGCTCATTATCAACAGGTCGTGGGTTCAAGCCTTGCTGCGTCCTAAAATAAATGTTTTGAGTAGTGAGTTGTTCTTATTCTTACTATTATACAATAAAAACATATATTTGATTTGAGTTCGTAACAGCCAGTATAAATATATGGTGCTTGTAAAGGTTAGTGTTTTTTTTTATTCAGTTTTATTCTCAGTTTTAGTCACGCTCGCTCCAATCTGACACGGCTGTTTTCAAATAAAGATGTGCTATAATAGAAGTGAACTCAGATGATCCTGCCAGTCAGTCTGCCCCACACCTGTCCTCCGATGAAGCAGCACGTCTTACAGAGCTCTCCAACGTATCGTGCAAAGTCCTGTTTGTGATTATGTTTTGTGATGGTCTTTATATATCTTTATATAAAATCTATGGACGCCGAGAGAGGACATGCAATATCATTATTTTTTTTCTCCTCGAGATAACAGACTAATTTTATCGAGATCTCGAAAAAACTAACTTTGTTTTCTCGAGATAACGGAATCATTTTATCACAATCTCGAAAAAACAAACCTTAACCTTTACTCCTGGCATCAGGCTTGCTTAGACTGCGACACCTATACAGCTGAAGCTTTGCTAACTGTCTCCTTAAATCATTATTTTTTTTCTCCTCGAGATAACAGACTAATTTTATCGAGATCTCGAAAAAACTAACTTTATTTTCTCGAGATAACGGAATCATTTTATCACAATCTCGAAAAAACAAACCTTAACCTTTACTCCTGGCATCAGCCTTGCTTAAACTACGACACCTATACAGCTGAAGCTTTGCTAACTGTCTCCTTAAATAATGGAAACTAACGTTATTATTTTCTAAACTGAAGCATAAACATATTTCAGTCTTGTCAGCCCTTGATTGAACAAAAATGTGACGCGCTGATCAATACAGTTCTGCTCTTCTGCCATTTCAAACAGGATGTGGCTTTAATAAGCTAAACATTAAACGTTAAATACAATTATTTCATAATTATTGAGATCTCGATAAATTTAGACTGTTATCTCGAGGAAACAATTTTAAAAAATAATGATATTGCATGTCCTCCCTTGGCTTCCGTAAAAAACATTTATATGTTACTTATATAAAACCAGATCAAATGTTATTTACCTTGATTTATTTACTTATCTTCATATAGTGTAAAGTCACAAGTAAACTGCAGAGCTTCCTCTGTTTGATAGACATGGGCACGCTGACACAGTACATGTGTACTGAAGTGACTGTAGCTGCAGGTGGAACCTCCATGTAACTGTTGTTACGGTTCTGTCTTTGTCCAGAAATGGTTTCATAAACTTTATGACCTTAGTCTCGGAAAGTCTTTCTCACATGGGGTGACTGGGATCTTTCCTGAATAAAATCAAACACAGTTGTGTAGTGTGCGACAGGAGCTTCCACCTGCAGCTAAAGTCACAAAAGTGTTAAAAGCTTTAATAAAAATTCAAGGTAAAACAGTTCACACAAAAATAGAGAAAAAATTGGTATTGCAAAGTACAGAAAAATTCTGTTTAAAGCTTATACAGTATATCTTGTTTGTTTCTATAAGTTTGTTCATACAGCTGAACCATTTCTAAATGTTCAGAAAACTGTATGCCTATCCCACTTACAAACCGCAAGTGGGTCTTTCAGTCCATGCTAGAAGTGAGACTAATTCTAAAAAACTGACTTAATTAACACACTGTATCACAGATATAGCTGAGAAGGTTCTATCTCATGTTAACTTACAGGGGGTAAAAGTCTATACCATAATCTATAGCTATGAGAGAAAATAGAATTCTATTCAAATTAAGCAAACACTAACTTAAAACATCTCTTACAGACACTATTACATCAAAACTATACATATAAACTATCAAATGAGTTCACAGTCCTAATAACTACAGCACTGATGGGATAAATGCAAAACTGCGTTCCATGCTGCATTTTCAATGTGCAATGCATGGCAGTCTTCTGTACATGGTTCTTAAAGTATTTAGGCATTTCTTCAAAATATATGCATGTAGTCGATAAAACATACAGGGGAAAAATCAAGTTTAGTTTTCCAAAAGCTAATATATTTAACATGGTGTTTGGGCAGGAACATGCTGTATTGTATATTTCTTGGCAAAAAATACAGAAGTTAATACAGAAAAAGAAAGAAAAGAACTACAAAGGAATTCAATGAGGTAGTATCCTGTCTCCTTTTTGGGTCTGACATCAGCACCTCAACCTGGCAAGACAGCAGGGAGTCACATATCCACCCTTGGCATGCTCCTTCATCTATATCTCCACAATGCCTGGAGAAGTGGCACACATCTATAAAGCTAATGATCATATACCTTCCACCTCCATGATGAGAAGAATTCTTCAATTGTGTTTAGAAATGGAGAGTATTCTGGGAGATACAGCACAGACATTTGTGGGTGGTTGATAAACCTATTATGAACCATAGCAGACGGGTGGAAAATCAACATTATCCCAAATGATGACAAACCAGGACTGCTGTGGTCCTTTCTGATGGTCATCGGAAATCAGGATGTTATGTAGGGTGTCGAGAAATGTTATGATGTGGTCAGTATTGTATAGCCCAAGAATGGCATGGTGATGTAAGACCCCATTTTGGCAATTTGCAGCACACATAGTAATGTTACCCCCTCGCTGTCTTAGAACACTGATAATGGCACATTATGACATTTCTTCTCATGCATCTTGTTCTGTTCAAGTTGATGCCAGCCTCGTCTACATAGATGTATTTGTGATGCACTCTGACAACATCTAGCTCCATAATTCTTTGAAACAGACAAAGCAAGAGCATTACAGAACACTTGAAATAGATGTTGAGCGGTCAATAATGTATGGTGTAACAATGCACTGTTACTGTATAGAGAAACTATAACAACAATGACAAAAAAGGCAAGGAAAGGCTCACCTGTACAAATTTATAGTGCAGTTCTTTTAATCTGCCAGAGCTCCTCTCAAATGACACTCTGTACAGCTGCTTCGTTCTGATTTGATGCCGCTGAAGAAGATGGGAGAGTGCTGACAAACTGACCTGTCTGATATTAGTGAAGGTAGTGGCTGAGAGAATATGATTTTGTAGATCTCTCAATCGCCAAAACCATATTCACAATATGCTCTTCCAGCTGTGAGGTAAAGAATCAGTTTCTTGCACCAGCAAGTGGCCGACATTCAATTCTGCATGACCATAATGTGCATGGTTGGGGTGCAAGATGTTATGTAGCACAAAATGAAATGCTGTATATTTATTGTAATTATTATGCCAAGACAATATACATTATACTGTAGATCTACAATAGATGTGGTAGTACCACTCGTATGTAATGATGTAAAAAGGTATCATAGCACCATGAGGTGTAGGTTACTTACCTCTCTTTATTTCTGGATGTTCAAATGACACCAGCTACCGTGGACTCTTTGCCCAGCCTCCCTCATACTCAAACGATGGTTGACCACATGATCAAACAGGGTGGCACGTATTTCATCAGTTATGGACCTTTTTGGTCTTCTTCCTTGTCCACGTCCTCATCTTACCCTCACACCCATTCCTCTCTGAGCAATATTTGCCTCCATTGTTGCCCAATGCAAGATAACATGCCTGCTACTCATGCTCTGCTATCTAAGTGGAGAAATTTGCTGTGAGTGTTGAGTAAGAATCAGGTGTGGCCAGTTAACCAATGAGTGTTGCATTTTGATTGTCTATATTTTCCAATGAACACACAACGTGATTCCGTATAGTAATATAGAGAACCGTATGTAAGGTTTTGCAAAATGTGTATTTTGAAATTGCTGAGTGCTAAGCAGAGAATGAGCATATTGTTTTGCTGTCCAGGTAAAGTGATATGGTACATGAGGTTATTGTTTCTGTGATCGTGCCTCAGATTCCACGTTTTTTGTGTAAACAATCAGAAAAACTGGTAAGATAATTTGTTGGAACATTGTACATATTTGTGTACAGTGGGTTCAGAAAGAATTGACACCCCTGCACATTCTGCATACTTTATTGTGTTGTAGATTTCATTTTAAATGAATAAGCTTGTCATTTTTACCCATCAATGTACACTCAGTAACTCAAAATGACAATGTGGTAACGTTCTCAGAAACGTTTCCAAATTTATTAAAAATCAAAAATCCAAACCTCTCATTCGTATTAGTATTCGGGACCTTTCCTGTGGCACTCCATATTGTGGTTAGGTGCATCCTGTTTACTTTAATGATCCTGGAGATGTGTCCAGAACTTGATTGGAAGTAACTTGAATTGATTGGACATCATTTGGAAAGGTACACACCTCTGTATAGAATGTCCCATAGTGTGCACTGCATGTCAGGCAAAAAACCAAGCCATGAAGGTCAAGAAACCCTCTATAGACCTCTGCAATTACAGATTGGTGAGGCATAGATTAGCGCAAGGGTATAAAACCATTTCTAAAGCTTTGAATGTTCCCAGGAGCACAGTGGCCCTAATGATTGTGAAACAGAAGAAGTTTGGAATCACCAGGACTCTTTCCAGAGATGGCTGTCCAGGCAAATTGAGTAACCATGCAAGAAGGGCCTTCGTTAGGGTGGTGACCAGGAACCCGATGGTCACTCTAACAGAGCTTCAGACGACCATCTCAGAAGCACTTCGTCAATTCGGTATTTATGGTACAATGCCAACTCCTCCTTGGAATTTGCCAAATGGCATTTAAAGGACTCTGAGAGCATGAGAAAAAATATTCTCAGGTCTGATGAAGCAAAAATTAAACTATTTGGGCAGAACTCCAAGTACTATTTTTGGTTAAAGCCTGGCACTGCTCATCACTGGCCTAATACTACTCCTGTTGTGAAGCATGGTGGTGGCAGCATCTTGCTATGGGGGTGTTTCTAAGCAGAAAGGACTGCGAGACTAGTCAGTATTAAGGGAAGGATAAATGCAGCCACATACAGAGTAGTCATTGAAGAAAACCTGCTCCATAGGGCAGGTAACATCAGACTTCAACAAAGCAATGAACCGAAGCACAGAGCCAAGAAAACCCTGGGGTGGCTTCAGGACATGTCTCTGATTGTAACGTGAGTGGTCCAACCAAAGCTCACAGTTAAACCCCATAGATTATCCATGGAGAGACCTGAAGACCTGAATCTAATGGAACGTGAGAGGATCTGCCCAAATCCAGGTGTGCAAAGCTTGGAGAGTCTTACCCAAGACAACTCAAATGTGTAATTGCTGCCAAGGAGGCTTCTTCAAAGTACTGGATTAAGGATCTGAATACTTATGTAAATGAAAGATGGTATTTATTTATTTATTTATTTTAATAAATTTTGAAACCTTTCTGAAACTGGGCGCAACACAAGATGGGGGAAAACCAATCAAAACACAGGGAAAGTATGCAAACTCCACACAAACAGGCCCCAGGCCAGGATTTGAAAAAAGGACCCATTAGCTATGAGGGTGAAGTCATGATAAGAAAACTATATTGTTATTACATCCACATTAAAGTATGCAATACACTGGATGAAATACCATTTCTATTGGACCTCGGTGCTACATACAGGACAGGACAGAGGCTCTGTACCCAAGACTACACATTATGTAAGTACAAACAAGGAAAGAAAAAAAATAGGGCTGAACTAAATGCCTCTGCAAGACTGCACATTGTGCAATTAGACAAATCTTTGGATAAATAATACAGAATAACCTTGCAGCTTTAGTTGCACGTGATAGACATCACAAATAGAAGTGTACATATAGAAATATGTAAATATGTGCAAGCATTTGCTTAATCATCCCTGAGTGGTAAATAAAATAACTAATGCTGCTAACGTGGTTAAGAGCAGATGCCTGAAAGCAGCAGCATATTTTGAAAGCTGATAGCCTGGAGGAAGAAGCCATTACAGAGTCTAGCAGAGCTGGCCCAGATGCTGAGGTACCTTTTACCAGACAGCAGGGGAGCAAAGAGTCCATGGGAAGGGTCATTCTGTAAGCTGGAAGTCTTGCGGATGCAGCTTTTGTGGTAAATGCCCTAACAGGAAGGGAGAGAGAGAAAGACCCCAGTGATGCTCTCAACCAGTTTTTAATTTCGGCTGCAGGGTCTTATGGCCTGAGATGTTGCAGTTCCCATACCAAACAGTGATACAGATGGTTAAGATGTTCTCTAATAATCCCCTGTAAAATACCCCTGTAAGGGGTAAGGTCCTTAGTCACCACATGAAATGGAGGTAACTTTTATGCTTTCTTGGCTAAGACAGAGTTGACAGTTGTTACTGATGTGCATACCAAAAAACTCTAAGAGTTCCTCTCCACTGTTGAGACAAAAGTGATCAGCATGGGCTTTTCCGAAATCAGCAAATTCATATTTAAGAAACCGATTGTTACTGTTTGTGTCAGTACATTAGCAAGTCTACCTACACTCCGAACACTTACTTGTCATTGCTACTGATGAGGCCCACCACTGTTCTGTTTTCAGCAATATGGTGTGATGATGTAATATGAATCAAAATTCAGCAATGTGAAAAGCAATGGACTGATCGTAAAACCCTAGAGAGCACCAGTGCTCTGGGCGATGGTGCTGGAGATGTTGTTCCCAGTCTGGACTGTCTGGATCCAGTTACAGAGAGGAGCGTTTAAAGCCCAGACGCTTCAGCTTCCATATTGGCTTCTGGAGGACGGTTGTATTAGAAGTGTTAAATGCAGAAGTAAAAACAATGAACAGCATTCTAACCTAAGTGTCCCTGTTATCTAGGTGGGTGAGGAGCAGATGAAAGGTTCAGGACATGATTAGGATTAGCTAGAAGGAATATAATGTGGTAGGGAGTTCACTTTTTATGTGGCCCTTGACTAGCCATCGCTTTATGGCCTTTTTTTTAGCATTTTCTCAGATGTTTCTATACATTTTCTTTTTTTTCTCAAAGTGGTGAATCAATATATATGGCTACTTTGGGGACTTTGAAACATCCTGAAGGTTTCTTGACACACTGCCATTTTCACCTTGTTTTGTGTACCATTGCTAATAAGAAGCCTGTTTTAACTGCCTAGTATTTTTTTTTTTTTGTGCTTTGAATATTTTTTTTTTCACTATTTTACATAATTTTTAACACATTAACTTCTGAGCTTTATTTTCTGAAGTTTATTTTTATTAGAGTAAGTTTACATTTTTTCTTTTTATTTAGATTGGGGTCCCAAACTCCTTTCCTGGAGGGCCCCAGTGGCTGCAGGTTATCATTCTATCCCTTTTCTTAATTAGTGACCTATTTTTGCTGCTAATAACTTCTTTGTCAATTAATTTTAATTGACTTGTTTTTTATGATTTGTTCCCATGTTTTTCTTCATCGTTCCTCTGAATTGCTTAATTTCTTTCCTTAAATGGCACCCAAACAGAAATGAAATGTGAGTGCGCCAAGAGAAGATCAACTAAGTCAGGGCCTCAAACTCCAATTTCACTCCAACTTAATCAGGCTCAGAGTCTTGTCGTTAATTAAACTCATTCTTTAATAATTCAGGGGCTTGTTGCTGCTCTCATTGTGCATAGCCTACATGTTCAAAATGTGATTTTTTCTGACCTGAACAGATCAACATTGATCTACTTTCGGCAGCACTTCCTGGTGTGGCGGAAGAACTGCCCACACAGGCTCAGGAATATTTACAGCACACCCTTGGTGGCGCCCCTGGATCCCAACAGGGCTGTAATGAACTCCAATTCCCATGAAGCCCTTTGGTACCACTGCCATCCAGAGTTGCAGGAGAGGTGATGCTCTGTCCACAATTGCTCCTCCGGTCCTTGCAAGGCAAAGGTGTCCAGGCCGGGCAAAGGCCCATGATATCCATGACAATTGATACTAGTTGTATTTCAATCATTAAATACAACACTAAAAATACCTGTAAACTGACATCTAGATAGCAATATATGCCAAAGCTTCTTTATTATAAATATTGTAGCAAATCATCTGTTGTTCTGAAAAGAATTAGAAGAGTGAAACATAGAATGAACTGAGGTATATGGTGTAAGAAAAGCACAGTGGATGATTCTGTATAATGCAACTCCCTGATACAGGAGCACGTTTCTAATCTTTGGTGGTTGTGGTTCTTTTGTTGTAGGTGTTACATTAATAAAGGCACATCTGTTCTCCACACAAATGATGCTAACTCTAAGTTCCAATTGTCTTCTGTTCTGTCCTTGGTCAAATTTAAAATAAGATTTTAAGATGAAATGATCTTACTTTCAACCCACAGAAAAAATGACAGTGGTTCTCTCTAAAAAGGTTTATACCGTAGCAGCAAATATAAGATGAAGCTTAAATAGTGACATCAGAAGGAACATTTTATTTTCTAAAACATCATAGCATTTTGCAAGTTCTTGTCTCCTAATAAGAAGACCATTGTTGAGACAAGGCCGTGAGTTGGCAATATGTTTAACATTATAGCCTCACCTGTAAAATCTCCTTACTTTGAATCCTCTTCCTCATCATTTTTTACACATTATTCCTCTGTGAGTTTTTCTTCACTTACTTTGTAATTCCTCACAGACTCCAAAGACACACAGGTTATGTTTACTGGAATTTCTAAATTGCCCAGGAGTGGATGTGGGCCTGAGTGTCCTGCCTTGAGCTCAACGTTGCTGATATAGGCCCTTGGCCCCTAAGAGCCTGTATCTTAAGTTTAAGAATATTATGGTATATGTTGTGACAAAAAAAAAAACAAACATTAAATTATTTTGATTGCATACTGAATATCATTACTGTGTAATCCTCTAATGCGTTTTGTGGTTGGATGCCTCTTGGCACTCAATGATTATCTGCATAAGACACATTGCAGGCAGATGACTGTTGATGTTTAAATTTGATGTGCTCCTCACACAGAAGAAAGTGATGAATTCAGTAAATAAAAGATGAAGAAGACCCACCGTACTTGTTCTTCAGATCTTTGGGGTTACATGGCAGTTTTTGTACAGACAACTGTATGCTTTGAGATTTGTTCTCTTTTTCTGATATAATGAGCATTGTAAAGCTACCCAGCTGCTCTAAACTCAATTTAATATACATACAACTAAAGGTAATCTTTTAGGCTCTATTAATGAAACTGGAAATCTTTTCTTATCTATAGCGAAATACAGAATGTTCAACTGACAAATCTCAATGAATATCCTGAAAGAAACTATAATTTACATAAAATATTCTGTTATTTAAAGCATGAAGGTTTACAGTGCTGAACCAAAAAATTCCAATCACTATATTTAGTTAGCACAGAACAATGCATTATTCTGATTTTCAAAGAAATTTTACAGTACGTGTTATACTCAGTAATAGCTCCAAAATAAACTACCATTGTACCAATATTTGTATGTTTTCTCTTCCATGGACTCAACAACCAAGTAAACTATAACGTGTGAACATGCAAGAAGATACATTGCAATCTACCTGTAATTTAAACAGAGAAATTAGGATCCAATTAATATGTTTAACAATTAATACCGTATATACTCGCATAAAAGTTGAGTCCTGAAACCCAAAAAATTGATCATAAAATCGGCTTAAATGCCTGTCCAAAAATGAGAAACTTACATTATTTTTTTTTTTTACATCTTCTTGCTTCCTGCAATCTCGAATGAGTTTCTCAGACACATTGAATTTTGTGGGAGCAGCACAGTTACCAATTTCTTTCACCACGTCAATGGCTTTTAATTTAAAACCAGCTTCATATTTTCTTCTGATCGAACGCTCCATCGTAGGTAAGGGATGCGCTTAAGATAAAGGTGTATGAGGGTGTGAGATACAAAAAACACAAAACAGTGCTAATGTCTCTTCGGAATTGTTTGGGATGTTACTATGTGGTTACATAGGTACAATACAGAGAGAAAAAAGGCTGTGTGCTCCATGGTTAGTCTCTCAGGTGGGTGTTAGCATATCATAATGTCTTGGACCAATAGCATGAGTTTTCCACATTCGACTTATATGACCAACATTAAAAAATACCAGAAATTATATGGTAAAATCAAGCCCACGACTTATCTGCGGTAGAACTTATCCGCGAGTATATATGGTGTGTTTATAGAACTAATAAGATGAGAACATTAGAACAACAGAAAAATTGTGATGAAAACAGGTCCTTCAACAAGCTCCTCCATCCTATTCCCCTTAATTATTCAAAAAAGTATCAAATCAGGATTTGAAGATCCCAAAGTGCTGTTTGCTACCACACTACTTGATTAATTTATTCCATGTGTCTGTGGGTCTTTGCATAAAGAAAAACTTTCTAACATTTTTGCAGAATGTGTCCTCCACAAGTCCCTGTGGTCTTATTGGAGAATCTGTTTTAAAGTAACAGGTGGGACCCACTGTATTAATTCCTTCCATAAAATTAAACAACAATTATGTCACCTCTAAATCTCCATTTGCTTAAACTGAAAAGGTTCAACTCCTTCAATACCTCATCAAAGTCCTTCATACCTCTCACTACTGTAATCAGCCTAGCCGCCCTTCTATGGAGTTTCTCTAGCTCTGGTATGAGTTTTCTCTAATATGGTGGCCAAAACTGCACACAGTGCACCAGGTGAGGCCTCACTAGTGTGTTATACACTAAAGGTCCTTCTTAAAAGGTATTCTTTACCTTTGTGCATTCAAATCTAACATTTACTTAAGTTTAAATTTCATCTGCCACAAATCTGCCCAAGCTATTGTGAAAATCTTGGGTGCATTACCACCGCCTTAACCTTGACACAGACAGGAACAGAGACACATACAAGTACAAACAACACACAATTTATTTCTTTTGTTGGCTTCCGAGAACAGAGTGCACAAATCACCACAGTAATACCGCACAGTCCTTCTCTTTTCTCCTGTCACTCTTTCTCACTCTTTCTCTCTTCGGCTGCTTCGACTCCTCTCCCACAAGCTTTGTCCACCACCTCCCAACTGTAGCTCCTGAAATGGAGTGAGGCAGTCCCCTTTATAGTGCACCCGGAAGTTCTCCCGGTGCTCTCTGATCCTCTTTCAGCAGCACTCCCAGGTGTGGCAGAAGTGATGCATGGGCACCCGGAAATGCTCTAGGTGCACCCAGATCCTCTTCTGGAAGCACTTCTGGTTGTGGTGGGTGCTGCAGTCCAGGGGCCTCATATATAAACGGTGCGTACGTACAGAAATGTTGCGTAAGAACTTTTCCACGTTCAAATCGCGATGTATAAAACCTACACTTGGCGTAAAGCCACACACTTTTCCATGGTACCTCATACCTTGTTGTACGCAAGTTCTCCGCTCGGTTTTGCAGACTGGCGGCACCCAGTGTCAAAGCAATGCTACTGTTCCTGTGTGGTAACTCCTTATTTTCCTTTTTTATTAGTGTAATGCATCTGATTGTAATTAACTTGTAACAATATAATGGTCCAGGGAATAGCCATAGTATTCCAAATACCATAACTGCTTTAGCATTGTTACTCTAACTGCACCTTCTTCTTCTTTCAGCTGCTCCCGTTTGCCACAGCAGATCATCTTTTTCCATATTACTCTCACTGCACCACTCTGAGTATTTATATCACTGTATCTGAGTGTGAATCACAGCAGCAGCTGATCGGAAAGAGAATTATCAGTATACAGCTTCAAGCACACGTTACCTCAGCCACGGCAAAACGTTTCAAAGCCATTTCTGTACAGACCTCGCGGTTCAGAAACCGTTTCATCCCAAGAACTATAAACGCACTCAATCAAGTAACTTTTATTACGATGTTATTTGAGAAACTGGTTAATTAAACAATATTAAGATGAAGTTTATGATGTTCTACTTTAATGACAAAATAAACTACGTGATTAAAGTGGAAATGTCGAGACTGAAGTTGACATTTCGTGCTTTTTCCCCACTGTGTGCCTTTTTTTCTCTGTACCCTAATAAGCTTTCATATGACTCTCAGACAGTGGGCTACAACTCGCCTTTTCACGGCGACTTTGATATGTGATTTCTTTTTTATTTCCGACACTGTGCGACTTTGTGAACGTGAGCTTTCAAGTTTCTCCAAAACTTTATGTCACTCGATCAACTTCCTTTTGTTGATTATACCACGGTTTAATTAAACAAATAGTAAGTTTTTCCTTTACCTCCACTTGGTATTCGCAGAAATTCTTATATTTTCCCCTGTGCTTTTCCCATTGTCTTTTCACAGAAGGCTGAGCTTAAGGGTGATTTATATTGATTTGCATATTCAAAGAGGCGTAATTCTGGGAGGAGTTGGGGCATTACATGAAGCGCGTGCACGAGCGTTACTTTTCACACTGACCGGGATTTATGTAGCGGAAGAACGTGGAAGTTGGAGTATGCACAGATTCCTGCATCTGGATTTTTCTGTGCGTAAGCACATTTCGGCTTTTGTGCTTACACCATGTTATAGTGCGAATTCTATGCACGGTGTTATACATAAGGCCCCAGGGCTCCGGAACTGTCCAGACGCCCCCTGGCAGTGGCCGCAGACTCCAGCAGGGTTGAGCTTCCAAGCTCTCAGCCCATGGCCCTGTTGCAATCCAGGTGATGTTGCCTCCTCGTGTTCCAGGGGAGGTATTGCCATTAACATGTCCTCTCCCCCAGTCCTTAGGTGTCCCGGCCAGGTAAGGGTCCAAGCCACAGAATATACTATCAAAATCTTTCTGAAATAATTTATCTGTTTGTCCCTCTAGTTTGGTATCATCTGCAAACTTAACCAGCTTACTGATCAAATATGAGAATGCTTACCTGAATGAAGAGACAACAGTCTTCACCTGAATGTCAGCAAAACAAACAAACTGATTGTGAACCTTAGAAGATTGTTGACCTGCCTTAGCAGAGGCACAGCAGAGGACGGACACCTTCAGATACCTCGGTGAACCTATCATAGAGGACCGGTTCTGGTCCAAGTACATTAGCACCTTGGTAAAGAAGGCATGACAATATCTTTTTCATATTAGAGGCTTCAGGGATTTAATGCTGTCCTCACTGATACTAAAGACTTTCTATAAATTCACCATTGAAAGTATCCTGACTAGACATATTGCTGTCTGGTTTGAGAGCAGAATGCAGAAGGACCACATGGTTCTACAAAGACTGGTAAGATTAGCTGACTGCATCACTGGGTTTGCACTCTAATACTTCCAGGACATCTACAGTATACAAGAGATGTTGGACCAGAACAAAGAAAATTATCAGAGATACCAGCCATCACAACAATGGCTTCTTCTCTGTGTTGTGTTCAGAGAAACCCTACCACTACCCGAAGATCAGTTCAGAGGTGGAGCTTCTGTCTACATCCTAAATGAGAACAGTGCCTAAAGCTACAGGATGCCCTATTGTTGATTCTCCTATATTATTTATTACACCATCCACAGTACCTGTCAAAGATTAATTTAAAAATATTTGCGATCTCTTGCCCTAGGTGTACAGTCAAACTGACCACACCAAAGCCAAAACGGACCAATCAGATTGTTCTGAGGGACTAAACACACAGACATTTATATTTTATTATATAGCAGAAATTTTCACAATTTTAACATAATGCTCTCATTGTACATATTGATATTTATTGATTTATAGAGTAAAGTATTTGTTATTTATTGTATTTTTATATTCTTCTAATGTATTCTAAGCATTTCACTACATATTGTACTGTAAATACACTTTTATGTGACAAATAAATTTGATTTGCTTTTAACTTTATTTTATTGATTATATCATCAATTGTTATTTACTCAGATGAAGCAAGCACCATAAAGGCTTTCCTGAACACGTAAATATTGGTTTTCCAAAAGTGTTGAATGCGGCTAACTTGGGCGTGACAAAATTCTTGTCTCCAACATCTGACACTTTCAGGTAAATGGAACACAGCCTTAGTGAAACATGACCTTCCTCATCTTAATCCAAGGTTTCCCAGCAGAACAGTGCCTAGAGCATTCTGTTGTCTCTGCCGACTTGCCTTCTTCGCTTTTTGCATTCTGTTGCCATCTCTTCACCAGGTAAATTACACACACACGGCTGTCTATGTGATCTAAAGAAAATGCGATTAATGAGACCATGCCACCATCTTCCATTGCTTGCTGGTACATGTCTGACGCTCACACAACCACTCTAGGCATTTTCGGGAGTCCACAGGAATAAGCATTGGCACTCTGACCAGTCTTCAGTTATACAATCCCATATGCAGTAAGCTGTGATGCACTGTGTGCTCTGTCACCTTTATCTCATGGCCAGCATTACGTTTTTCAGCAATTTTTGCTACAGTAACTTTTTTGTGGAATCGGATCAGATGGGCAAGCCATCTCTTACCACGCACATCAATGAGACTTAGGAACTCATGACCCTGTCACTGGTTCACCGGTTGTCCTTCATTTGACCAAATGTAGTAGGTACTCACCACTGTATACCAGGAACACCCCACAAGACCTATTATTTTGGAGAAGCTTTTACCCAGTCCTCCAGCCATTACCGCTAGTCCCACTGCTGTGTGACTGTTTCACAAATTCTTATTAGATTCTTTGCATTATGGTACAGCAAGGGTTGTTGCTCTGGCTCAGGTTTATATGTTGTTTATTTAATCTTTTTGTTGTGACTTAAACAAACCCAGCGACAGGGGATGCACAAACCAGTGTGTTTCTTCGTGCCGGTCCCAAGCCCGGATAGGGGGATGGGGAGGGTTACATCAGGAAGGGCATATGGTGTAAAATTTTGCCAAATCAATATGCGGACAAAGATGATCTGCTGTGGCGACCCCTAACAGGTGCAGCCGAAAGAAGAAGAAGATGTTGCTTAAACATAATTTTTCATATTTTATTCATTCTGTGTTTTGTTCTGTTTTATCTTTGTATTTATGTAAAACTATGTTTTTTTATTGATAGTGTTTATTATTTTTTTATGTTTCTCTTGTACTTAGTGATTTTTGCTATCTGCCTTGCTGCATGTATGCGGAGCCTACAGAGACGGGATCACCTAATGTGGCTGCTGTGGTGCTGGCCCCTCTAGTATTTAAGCCAAAACTGAGGAAGGCTCAACAGTTTCGACATTACGATTGTGATTTTCTTTCCTGGTTTTTAATTTTGTGCTTCTATTGTTGAAATCTCTAGCTTTTTTGCCTATTTTTTCTTATTTCTGCTAACGCCTTATGTGATGAATGAATGCACAACAAATAGCAAAAGGATGTGAGGCCTCAAAAACTCCAATAAATCAGGCCAAAGCTTCCACTAGCCAGCCCGGAAATAGGCCTTACCACAGACAGCCTGACAACAACAACAACATTTATTTATATAGCACATTTTCATACAAAAAAAAAATGTAGCTCAAAGTGCTTTACAAAATGAAGAATAGAAAAATAGAAGACACAATAAAAAATAAAAATAAAAATAAAAAAAACCTGACCTCAAACTGGCAAAGAATTGTGTCAAACATTTCCCTGTCTAGCACCAAACAATCATGGAAAAAGTTTTTAAAGTTCAATAATAACTCAGATATCCCAATATTTATTCTGCCTGGGATGAGGCCTATTCTTGATGTCTTTTGTGTAAGCTTCTGAAGTATGCAGACAAAGTTTACAATTTATAAGAAACACAAAATAGCACCGGTTATAATGCATAATATTATGTACCTCTGAATGCATTTTTATTCAAAGTGAGGTTTTTCACAAAAGTTGCAGCTAATGCCACATGCCATAACATTTTCAAATTAATTTAAGTCCATTTCAGGATCATAGGGGGAGCACCTTATCCTGCCTTTCCTGGGTACAATGCAGGAGCCAACCTTGGATGGAATGAAAGTCCATCACAGGACATTTATGTAAACACTTGTGTTGTAATATGGAGTTCCAAACATTGCAAATGTGTGAGGCCTCCAAAAGATCCATAAAGAAGCTCACCCAAATCAGACATTACACCTGATTGCTACCTTAAGGCTATATATGAGGAATTGGCCTTATTTCATATTTCAAATACCCATGAGACTCTACCTGGTAGAGACAAATCCCACAGGAAATCTGTATAAATAAAGATGTATTAATAAAATTAAGAAAAACCAGGCAAAATGCTAAAAAGAGCAGAAGGAGGCTTGCTTACAGTATAATGAAATCTGTGGCAAGCAAATCCTAATACACAAAACAGAATTAAAATCAAGAATCATAAAAAAATGTAGAAACCAGTGATAAAAAAAGACACATCAAAACTAAACTAAAACTAACTCAATGCACCCCTGCTCAGGTCTTCTCTCTGGCTGAAGTAGCAGGACCCTGCAACAGTGATGTCAGAGTGGCTCTGCCTCTAGGGATTCCACCCATAAAGTACAAGGAATATTAGCAATTTTAAAGATACAGTATGCTAAGCCATTGACAAACATAACCAAAATAAATTAAAAATATGAAAAATAATCGTTTAAAAATACCAAAAAAAAAGAAACAGAAAATTCTTGTAAGCCCTGGCAAAAACATAAAAACCCATGCTCTGTGCAGGTCTTTGAAGGAGGAAAACTGAAATACTTGAAGAAAACCTCACACAGACACAGAGAAACAAGAAAACTCCATATAGGCAACAACCAGACACAGGATTTGAACTCTGAATCCATGTTGCAGCACTACTACTATTGCATCACATTGCACCATTGCACTGATTAAAGCTTTCTGACTCCAAATCATAATTCAGAACTTTAATAGTTTTCCTGGGCTCTGAAGAGCAAGAGACAGAAGACTGATGCCTTCCAATGACATCCTTGTAATGCTTATTTTTCAACAGTTTTTTTTTTAATTTATTCCATAGTAGTCTGAGAATGCACATGTTGTCCCAAGGCCATTACTGGTGTGAGTCAGTCTGACAGATTTCGAGTGAGTCAACTGCAGCACAGACTAGGACTGCCATATCTTACAAGATGCTGGGTATGTAATAGGGGATACTTTTCTTTCTCTGACATGCCTGCTGTCTTTTGTCTACAAATAAGAGAATGATGTCTAAAATCCAGTAGTGACTCTCTAGGTAATAAGGTCTGATTTAGTTTCTGCTTACGACTATGTGGATGTACAGCATAATTAGAGATCTTGCTTTCTTGACTTATACACTCCATGCATTAATAATGTTAAAGCTGATGTGTGTTGAGATATGTGGCCTTCCAAGTCCAATTGCCTAACATTCTCAAGCTACAAATACTAAGCTTGAAAACCCTTACTTTTTTTCTCTCAACGAACAGACAAAATACATACTTCCAGGGCCAAACTGTGGTTCATCCAGATTGTACTGCTGCCTCACATCTCCAGAGCCATGGCTCTGATTTTGGGCATGACACTGTATGAAATTTTTTCAAGTTGTCCCTGCCCATGGAGGCAGTCTGAGTTCTGCTTTCCCTCCTATGGCAAATACCTTCTATTTACATGCATCCTTTCTGGAACTCAATACAGTCAAAACTTTAATTTTTGAATTTCTTCATTTGAGCATGAGCCAATTCCCATTACATTCATAGCATTCATAGTCTGAATCACAATCTGATTGTATGTGTGGATACCTACCAGGTAACGCATGTGGTTGGTCTGCAAGTTGGCAAACATCCGCCATGGGTGCCCTCTCAGTTGTGAGAAGCAAATCATAGAATGTTACATAGTTAACTGTTAAATAAGGCAGAGTATGTGACACGTGTGCTATAAATGTAATTACCCCAATCTCCAGACTGTCAAATAAACAAATCACATGCCATGGCGCAACATAAAGTGGTTTCGCCTCTAATGCTGACGTCCGAGGTTTGATCCCCGGTGAGGGGTGCAGTGGAGTGTATACGCCTGATGAGCCCAAATAAGGGCAAAACACATGTCGCGTACTCTTTGCATTATTTTGTTCGTTTAGTTGACAGTATGTAGATCGGGGTGTATGTGTATATATATATATATATAAAAGATAACTCCTGTAGCCACAATAAATGCCTTTATTGAAAAGACAAACCAGGGATGAACAAGTTCCTTTCTACTGCAGTCACAGCCGCGACACACATAAAAAACATCAATAATAACTCATAAACTTGCAATATTATTTAGAAAAATCGCAACATTTTACTCACCAAAAATTCAGATTATTTGTAAATAAAATCCATCATCCTCTCTTTCCTCAAAAACAGTTCAATTACTCTGTCGTACGGATTATCTGTGCACTTCAGTTCCATGAAAACCTCACTTTCTATCGCTATCGAAGCTAATGCTATGGTATTTTTGGCATAAGTTTCAATTCGCTTTATGGCTGAAAATGTCCGCTCGACAGAAGCAGTGTACACAGGAATGCTCACCGCCAAATATACCAATGTGAACAGCTGCCCCATGCTCTCATTCAGATTTTTCTGATGAAGGAAGTCAAAGACATCAGTAGGAGATTTTCCTGAAAAATCATCCATGGCATACATTACAGTCAGTTCTGTTTTTAGCCGAGACAGATCAAAAAGCGCTCTGTGGCTCTTGTGTTAAAGTGGAGAAGGCTGCATGCGTGAAATTTTTCTTGTATTCCCGAAACTTCTGGGGCTCGAGGAGCGTGACAAACATCCTGGTTTCGTGGTCTTGAAATCTGGTCTGTGTCTGGCAAATAATATTGTCCAGAATCCTGCCATGGAGTTGGCCGTAGTGTGCACGACGATCTTTCGCTCGGAGTGTTTGCGGTGTGTTCAGTGGCCTTGTAGAGTTCCTCATATCGGCTTCTATCCAATCAATGGGTCTGAATACGGTGACGTTGCCGTACACCTGCTAGAGGGCCCTACTGACACCAACTCAAAATCTGATTGGTTGCAGCAACAGGTTAATCAACATTTATTCTGTGTTAGAGTGCCTGCACAACGGATTTTGAAAGCCTCTCTGCCTGGCAACAAATGATGGCTGAAATGTGATTGGTTAAATGCTTTAATACGAAACTCTGCCTCCCACGGCTATCGAGCTGCAGTCTATTACAATATATGGACGAAAATATGTTCCAGTTATGACCATTACGCTTAGAATTTCGAAATGAATATATATATAGTGAGGTTTCTAAACTCTTTTGGGACTCTCCCCCCAACAGGACGACATGTCAAAGAGTGTCCCAAAGCACTTCTGTGGAAGGCAGCTTATCCATCACCAGGGCAATCGTAGGCTCCCAGTGCTGCAGTGGCGAGCCACTGAAAGCAAATCCGAGCCGACCATGGTTGTGCTATATGCACTGTCATCGATGGGTGATGCAAGGAACATTATAAATGCAGAGAACAGGATTACTTGGCCACTAACCTGGCCACAACCCTGCCTGACTGCTGTGTCTGTTTATAGGAGAGTGGTAGATCCCGCTATAATAAATAACTGTACTGTTCCTGTTTCAAGGTGAATAAAGTTGGTTTTGCCAAAGTACTGAGACTCAGCCTTGTGTTTTGGGGTGCAAGATAGGGACTCACACGTCACAATACATACTGTATATACCCTACCTTTATGGTACTCTTTTATAAAGCTTATATTGTGTTTTCTTTACTTATGTACCGCTGGCCTGGTTTGGAAATCGTAATGTCACTTTAAAAACAGAATTAATCAAATTGTAAAATGGAGTAGTAAAACAGCAAGGTCTCAACAGTCAAAACGGAATGCCCTGTGTAATAAGAAGAAAGCAGACAAACAGGTCTCACCCACTAAATTCACAATTTCAGTTGTTGCCTTCAGGTCACAGGTTCAAGATTCCAAGGATAAACAGTAATCAGTTGAAATACTCCTTAATTCCAACTGCTATTAATCTTTTAAATAAGTTCAATTTTAACAAACATCCACAGGCTTCCATGATGGGATGAACAGTTTGCATTTAGATTATTTTAGTCAAGTCTAAATACTGCTTTAATCTTTATTTGTAATATGTTTGACCTTATGTTTCACTATACATATTATGCTCATTGCTGTATTTTATATACTAATGTTATGTTTTGATGACTGTGTTCTTCTTTGGTGTGTTTTTAAGGCTAAGTTGTGGTCTCTTTGTAAAACACTTCTGACAGACTAAATTTCCCTCTTAGGGCTATAAAACTGAATTGGACTGAATTGAACTGTACATAAAACAATCTTGATAGCCCTCTATCTGGCTTTTGAATGTTTCATCTTCTTTTCATGCTATTTATCTGTTTTGCACACTAAGGGCATCATTTCAACCCTCAGATCATATCTTGCCTGTTTGTTTGTTGGCTAATCACGCAAAAACAGCTGAAGTAATTATCAAAAATTTTGCATGCAGGTTGTCATTGGACCACCTTAAAATAATGCACTCATGGCTCTTTAAAATGGGTTTTTAAATTGGGGGGAGTGGGCAAAGCTAAAACCATATTATCACACCAAAATGGTTCCACAGATGGTAGTGGATGATTTCACATCCAGCTATTTCTCTCATATGCAACTGTTCAGTTCCTGGGTCAGCAGCAGTGGGCATCTGTTTATTTTAGCACTCAACCAAAAACAAGAAATATTGTTTTCAAGGAAGCCTTAATGTGATTCCAAACATCTCACCATAAGAAGGGAAGTACTCTTGATACTACCAATATAAATTTCTCTTTATATGGGTTGAGTTTTATAATGACGATGCATGATAAGGATATAAGGGTTAGACGAAGCTGTTATAGCAGAAGAAAAGGAGCAATGAGCATCTTAAGATGATGACATGATAATAATGATGAGTGTGGCAGGCGGCCGGGTTCCATGCCTGGCTGGGATGCCCCTGCTGCATATGTTCCAGGGGAGCAACCATGGGCAACTCAATACCTCCCCCGGGACGCTTGTTGGCAGCCTCCCTGGCTGGCGGTGATGCCTCAACCTCCTGCAGGGCTCCATGGGAGATGGAGTCCGCAGCAGACCAGTTGAGAGTTTGGGTGGCTGCCAGGGGGTGCTGCATGGATTCCACAGCCCAGCTGGAGAACTCTACAGCCTGCCCGGAGGTGCAATTAGAAGCAGGTGATCAAGCACCAGGAGCACTTCCAGGTAGGCTATACAAAGGGCCGGCAACCACCACTCAGGGCCAAAATCGGGAGGAAGAGGAGGTTGCTGGGAGGAGTGGTGGTGCCAGAAGAAGGGTTGGTTGTTTGGATTCAGTGCTTGGGACTCTGTTATGCCTGTGGGGCTCAAGTAGGAAGACGTGCGCTCCAGCTGAAGAAAATAAAAGTCTTGTATGTTTGACACGTGCCTCAGTGTGAATCTGTGCCAGGTCGGGCTCCTATATAGAACCTTATTTCACATGAGTATGCTAAGAATTGCAAGAATAGTTATATGACAGCAGAGAATCTGACAGTTATCAGAGACTAGTAGGACACTGACATTTCAACAAGCAATGTCAAAAACGTTAACATTAATAAAACACATAAATATTTGCTGTCTTGTCCTAAGTCATTGTACAACACTGGATACCTAGACTCATACAGCTATGTGCAGCATAATGTCTGTTAGGGCAACGTCCAGCCATTTATATGTCCGTGGGTCCATAAGGTTATAATAGAGTTCAGAAATCCCAAATGGAGAACAAGATGTAGTGGGCGTAACCAGACATAGCGAACACAACAGCTTCTCTCATGACATGTGTATCTCATGTCTCTTGTAAACAAAGTGACGGTGCTGCCAGCACTGTACTGTACTTTTGATATTTTAATGTGAACTTTCTCTACTTACAAATACAAAGTTTACCATTAACCAGTGTATGCTTCAGCTCCTATGCAGCAGCACTCAATTCCGTGTATCGCATGTCTCTAGAATGCTGTAGCATTATCTCTCTGCGTTCAGTCAAAACAGGTACACTATGGTATCTTGTATAAATTTGTAAGTACTGCACATAATATGGTGTTCACACAACGTGCAAATAACATAACATCCTATTATCATAGAAGATATCGTGGAAGTTAAACAGTGTATAGCTGTATACTGTAAAATCAATTCACTGTAACACATCACACAGACAAATGTACTAAGATAGAATATTAGAACAATTTGGACGAAAACAAGACATCCAGCCCAGCAAAGCTTGAAAATTCTTCCAAAATAACATCAAGTCTAGTTTTGAAGGTCCCTAAAGTTCTACTGTCTACCACACTTCTTGGCAACTTGTTCCATTCAAAATATTTGTGCGAAATTCAACCTTAATAAGTTTCCAGCTGTGTCCCCGTGTTCTTGATGAACTCATTTTAGAGTCACAGTCTCGATCCACTGTACTAATTCCCTTCATAATGTTAAACACGACGGCACGGTGGCGTAGTGGGTGGCGCTGCTGCCTAGCAGTTAGGAGACGCGGGTTCACTTCTTGGGTCCTCCTTTCATGGAGTTGGCATGTTCTCCCTGTGTCTGCGTGGGTTTCCTCCGGGCACTCCGGTTTCCTCCCACAGTCCAAAGACATGCAGGTTAGGTGCAATGGCGATTCTAAATTGGCCCTAGAGTGTGCTGGGTGTGTGTGTGTGCACTCTGTGGTGGGCTGGCGCCCTGCCCAGGGTTTGTTTCCTGGATAACCCCTGTGTTGGTTGGGATTGGCTCCAACAGACTCCTGTGACCCTGTAGTTAGGATATGGCGGGTTGGATAATGGATGGATGGATTTTAAACACTTTAATCATGTCACCTCTTACTCCTCTTCTGCTTAAACTGTAAAGGCTCAGCCCTTTTAACCTTTCCTCATAATTCATCCCCTGTAGTCCTGGAATCAGCCTAGTTGCTCTTTTCTGGATTTGTTCTAGCCCTGCTATGTCCTTTCTGTAGCCTGGAGACCAAAACTGCACACTACTCCATAGATGAGGCCTCACCAGTGCATTATAAATTTTGAGCATAACCTTCTTGGACTTGTACTCCACATGTTGTGCTATATAGCCTAACCTTCTGTTAGCCTTCTTAATGGCTTCTGAACAATGCATGAAGTTTGAAAGTGGTAAGTCCACTATGAGTTCTAAGTCCTTCTCATAAGGTGTGCTTTCAAATTTCTGACCTCCCATTGTATATTCAAACCTAACATTTTTACTTCCTACATGTAATGCTTTACATTTTTTGACATTCAACTTCATCTGCCACAAATCTGCCCAGACCTGTATGCTGTCCAAGTCTGTAATGATTCAATGGATTTGAGATTACCTGCCAATCCACCTAACTTGGTATCATCGGCAAACTCAACCAGCTTGTTTGAGGTTAGTTAGTCAGTATGCCTGTTTGTGTAGCTATTATAATTTATTTTAAATCTGTAAATGCGTTTTTGCATAACGTCCAATGAAAGTACTGTTTTAATATTGTTTTGATATTTTTATTGATATTCTGGTCATAATATCATAATGCCATTATGTGCATTTAGCCACCATTTTGAGTGTTCACTTATGATGGCGGCTCTGTTGTTGGATTCAAAACTAAAAAATAACAACTCTTTAGTTAAGAAGTGTAATTTCCATGGTTAATGAAAAGATTGTGTATTTTCTAGCAGGACCTCTTTTGCTTCTTCTGTGACTGTGACAGTTGTCCTACATTTTGGCTTTGTTGATTAGTTGATTTTGACCTTTATTATGATCAACACCTACCTGCTTTGACAGCCTTACAGGTGCTTTCACATCCTGGTCTAAACCCTTTGTGTTTTTGCAGAGTTTACCATGCATTCCCTGTTTCCAGTAGTGGCTGCTGATCAGCTTGAGTGATGTTTATAGTATACATTTAGAAATTGTTAAAACTTTTTTGATTAGAAATATGTAGTTAACGTATTGTGGTGGTCTGTGATGCCATCGTATATGGTGTAGGCATGATAATGTTGCATTTGTTATTCTTTAACATGTGTTTGTGTGTTTTCACTGTCTTTGTATTATTATTTTTCATATTTTCATGTAATTTCCTTCAGTTTTATTATTGATAAATTAAGTAGTCCCTTTAAATTTCATTATGTTTTTTGCTCTTTGTGGGTGAAGCCCTAGAAGGCGGGACCACCCTGACATCACCACTCCTGATCCTTTCCTCTGGCTATTTATGCATAGATCATTAATTCATTTAAGAGTTCTGTGAGTACAGTGGTGCCTCTTACTTCAAAAATCATTTTTTTCAGGAGACCATTTGAACTCTGAATTGTTTCCAGTCTGAATCAATTTTCCCCATTAGAAATAATGGAAAGTGAATTAATCCGTTCCCAGACCCTAAACAATACCCATTTCAATAATAAACTTAAACTGCGAATGCACATAAATTAAGGTAAAAAAAAATACAATCAAATGTCCTAAATAATAAATTAAAACATGAAAAAAATACATACATGAATACTGTATAATAACATGTAAATTGCATTACTGTGAGGAATGGTGATATCATATGTGGATACCACGTTTAATAGATACGGGTTATGCGTATATATAACCAAACACAACAAAGTAAGTGAAAAAATACTGGAAACACACAAGCGTAATGCAAAAGATCCTTTCACAGCGAAAATGAGAGACGTCTTGGGCACACAACAAATGACATTTTCACTTGCTGAGTAAGTGCCATCTGTTGCTGCATTTTTTCACTGCGCGCACAGTTCGAATGTAGAAGCATCATTTGAACTCTGGATCAAATTTCTCTTGAATTTAGCATTCAAAGTCAAGAACTTTCGAAGTTAGAATTATTCAAAGTACGGGGCACCACTGTATTATTATTTTTCTGTATGTATTTACTGTTTTTTGTGAATTTCTCATACTTTTTTCTTGGATTTTGATTTCCAAGTAGCGTTTTGTACTTGTTTGCATTGAATTGCCTTTTAGATCTCTCCTTTCGCCTTTTTTATTCTTTGTTGAGCATTTTGCCTAATTTTCTAATTTTTGTAATAAGGCTTTGATTTATAAAGATTCTTTGTTGGCCTTGTTATTCATAATCCTGTAATTTATGATTATCCTCTGTCTTGTGGGGATTTTTGATAGATCTGTGTACATTGCGTGTTGTTTTGCAAACTCCCCATTTTATGGGCCTGCTCCAGGAGATGCCTGTATCTAGTAAGATGTCACCTGGCTGAGCTAAGGTGAGCCTCCTCTGGGGTCATACATCTGGTTGGTCATCATTTGTCTATTTTGAATACAACTAATGCAATTGATGATTAAAGGTCCTGTACACCAAGGTACAATTAGCAATACAATGTACGCAATAACATGCACAGGGTGATAAAGGTTTAATTACCTGAAGTAAGAAAATGGTCATTAAGACAAAAACAGGCCATTAAGGCCAACAAAGCTCAGTCATTTTCCAATCTGCTTAAGCTAGATCAGGGTTGTCTCTTGTACATTGGGAGGGGGGGGGCTGTTGTGCTGGAGCCCATTGCAGCTAGCATAAAGTGCAAGGCAAGAACAAAACCTAGACAGGGTGCCAGTCCATCAAAGGGCAAACAAACACACAGACAAACACACACACACACTAGGGCCAATTTAGTTTTGATAATCCACCTAAATCTGCATGTGTTTGGAAACCTGAGCAAACAAACAGACACGGAGAGAACATGCAAACTCCGTGCAAAGAGAACTCAGGACATGAACCCTGGTCTCCTTTCTGTGAGGCAGTAGTGTTACAACTGCACCACTGTGCCACCCTAAGAGAATTGTAATATCTAAAATACAAGATAAATAGGATTATCCCATGAAATACATACAGGGCTTTTATATTTGAAGCCTAGCTATTGAGTCATTAAATCACATAGCTGGTCAAAATTAGGTCAAATATATGAAGAAAAAAGAAATTGCATCCTGAAACCTCACTTTTATAGAACAATAAAATGTATAATGACCAAAACTGGAAAGATGATCATCCACTTCTGGGATATTATTTTTAATAATCATTAAAGCAATATACATTCTTATAATGGAATCAATCAGTGACTAATAAGACTCTCTACAAATTACAGGAAATTTGAACTTGATAATCAAAAGTAACTTTGCTAAATACTGTTACATTATAAAAGTTATGAAAAGAATGACCTCAGTGTTTACTAAAATTTATCCCAGTGGAATGCTTCAAAATCCCCTTTCAACAATTATGCTATGAAACCGTTTATTCTGGCATAACATTTTTAACTGTGTTTTTCAGTTCAGCGGCCAAAAGAATCTGCAGTGGTTTCTTTAATCAAAAAGAAGCGAAGTAGTTTGGGAAAACTGTGTCAACTATGCATAAAGCATTACTGCACTTTTCTCATGCCCAAAGTTAAGCATTCACAGGCACACTTATTTATCTACTGTGTTTAATTATTTTAGAACAACTTCCTCACAGTGCCACAAACCCAAGGCCTGTGTTCTTATGAGGTTTTTTTCAGTTCTTCAGTTTCTGCTCAAAAACATGGAAGTATATTAGCAACACTGAATTGTTGTGGTGGATTTGTGTGAGTTTGTCAGTTGTTCACACAGAGATCCATAGACACATAATAAGATTAAATATAAGAAACACTCATTTAGATGTCTGTATGAGTGGCTGTTGAGTAGCCTTAGGACCTGGGGATGGAATGGAGGAATAAAAAAGTAACTGCTGAAGTCCTTAATAATACTTTGTCCTCCCTGTGTTTTACCAGGTTTGCTGTGTATCAGGAATATTCTGTGCCAATTTTATCATCTGCTGGTATTGTACCAGGAGGTAATCCACCCAGTAAGGATGAACTCCACTTTACACTTGTAGGATTTCTTGAGCATAGCTGGAGATATCCATGGTTCCCTATAACAATAATATATTTTTTATAAGCATTATTAATGACACTCAAAGACACTGTGCATAACTAAGTTAAAACAAGAACAGAAAAAAATAAGAAAGTCAAAATTACAAATACACTCAGCACGTAAAAGCTAGTTTAAAAAAGTATGTCATTAGATTTTTTTTAATAGCAGCAAATGAAGAAGACCATCTCAAATAAATAGGCATGGAGTTCCATAATCTGGTAATTGCAGAACTAAAAACTCCATCACCCAGTGACGTGTATTTAGTGTGCGGGACAACAAGTACTTCAGCATTGGATAACCTTAAATCATGACAGGATTATAGTATTGTAACATGCTTGAAAACTTGATAGGTAGTCGAGTGGTATGTTAACAAAAGAATCTTATAAGAGATCCAATATTTAACAGGCAGCCAATGCAAGGAGATCAGTGAAGTGGTTATTTGTTCCCAAGGTTTAGTACATGATAAAATTCTGACTTACAAATTCTGTGCATTTTGTAATCTATTTAATACTTTTCCTTGAGCACCAAAGAGTAGAACATTACAAAAAGAATAAATGTTTGTGTGGGATGGTCACTAAAACAAAGTCTGATTCTTGAGATGTTTAGCCAAAGAAAAATAGATCTAGTAGCATTCTTGACAAGTGGCACAAATGACAGATTAGACTCTAAGATGTTCCTGACTTTCAAGGAAGGGGAAACGATACAACCATTTATATCAATGTTCAGAAGAGGTGTAGTACCTATCAGCAGCATTGCTTTGGGCATCTGATGACTTAAGGGCATTGATGAGCACTCCTGAAAAGAGAAAAGAGTGTTGTGTCCACTTCAGGTCATCGGTAATAGTGACAACAAGACATTGAAACTTTCTGGTCATCTACAGCAGAGGTTCTCAAACTCGGTCTTGGGGGACCCCTGTGGCTGCAGGTTTTTGTTCCAACCAGATTCCTAATCAGTGACAATACCTGATAGCGCCTGATCTCATTTAATTAGCTGGTATTATTTATCTTTTATTCTACATTCAGAAAAGCACAGCAGCATGATTTTTACATTTATAAGAAACTTAGAAATATTTCTGTTTTTGCTGTGGATTTAAATGCTTAACTCTCTTTTTATTATATTTCGTCCTTTCTCTGTGCAGTTTGCTCCCTTCATTGAATCTTAATAATGACAATTAAAACCAAACAGAGCAGAAACCCAAGCAAACAACACTCAATCGTGAAAGGCTGCAACTACTTTAGCGGCAGCCCCACAAAGTAGTAAATAACGGATTAATTAAACAATTAGAACACCTAGAAAAGTAGAATGATAATCAAGATGAAAATATTGTTAAAAAGAAAAAAATACATATAACTGCTTAGTACATTTTAATACTTTTTTTTTTTTTTTTTTACCAAACTTAGTTTTCTAATTTGTATATTGTTCCCAAAACATGGAATCTGGGAAACAACAGTTCACTTAATTAGCCCAGGAGTCCAATTAAAAACAGAGGCTGGTTGGAACAAAAACCTGCAGCCACAGGGGTCCCCCAGGACCGAGTTTGACAACCCCTGATCTACAGCATCCCCTCCAAGGAAGAGTGTGTTCTTCCTCCTGTTTACTGAAATCTGTGACTTACTGATAGGTTTTACTTTTACATTTAGGATCAGATTGTCGTGCTGCAACCACTGTGTCAGACAGCAAATTTCTTTAGGCCGTATCACTATTGTTCGTGATCAGGGCTACAGTGATGATACTATAAGTAAATTATTGACAAAGCTGAAGTTTGGTTGCATAGTCATAGGTGAAAAGAACAAGTACAGCTCAGTAAATGATCGTGGGGGATATTGTCTGAAATAAGTGATGCTGCCAGTATGCACATGTTGGAGTTAACCAGTAAGGATTTGCAGTTTTTGGGGTAGTGTATTAAAAAGGGAAAACAGATTTTTTTTTTTTTACCAGGAATCTACAACAATTTCTCCAGTCACATAGCTTAATAACGTACTATCTATCTTTAAGAAGTCAGATTGATGAGATAATGGGACAACTTAAACATTGACAGCTGAAATGTGCGGTTTAGACTTCTGTCATTTGAGTCAAGGGAAGCTTTTACATATAAAATGAATGAATACAAGATTTCTTAATTCACAGCATTGTGACTCATAGTACCCAAGAACTTCATGACCACACAACTATCAATGTTGATACTGGCAGCTTGCAGCTTCATTTAGATTCCTATGTCCTGTTCTGCATTTTCAAACGCAAGATACTTTCCCATGGCAAAGTCTACCAGCAGTGGTATCTTAATGACTAAAGACAAATCACAACTTCTTTTCAATAAAAGCAGATTCTCTGCAAATGGCGACAAGTTAGCAGTTTCCAAGGCAATGCAGTGAATCATTAATCATGATGTTCAGTAACGTGAGATTAATCACAGTCCCTTCATGGTGTCTGAATTAGTTAAAAGTTCAGGAAATGTGATTTCCCTATCTCACATGTAAGCATTCATTTCGCTGTCATTTATTTATTTATTTATTTATTTACATTTACACTCATTCTCATTACTCACCTATTCTCCATATCTATCACTATGCTTTATTCATGTGGCTAAGTTGTGTTGTATAAACAGAGACAGTGTAACCTGATAGGTAAGAAGATGAACGACTTTACAAGGGAATCCAGCTACCGGCAGAGTCCTAATTGGATTTAGAGTCTATGAATATGTATGCAAAATATAAGCAAGAAACTATTAAAGAGTTGGGACACTTGAAATCCTGGCATACAAGTCCTGAACTGTATGCATTGGGATAACACACATATATTTAACAAAAGAAGGCTTTAGTTCTTTGAAGTATTAACAGGATAAATGAATTGGAAAGCTAAGTCATGCTCTGCACTCCAGACCTTCCCATAAAGGTTTTATAATTTTTAGATCTGATAGTTGAGAAGCTGTTTGAGTTAATTATGGTTTTTATTAATTGACTTTTCGGCATATATGGGACCATTATCATAATAGAATACGAGAAAATCATGAATAAGCACCTCTCTAGTAAATGGACTCATATTATTGTCCATTATGCACCTATGTAGAGTCATCAGTGGACCTAAACACTTTCATGATACAGCTGCCAATTCAATTAAAAATCCACCTGTTTAACAGTTGGTTTTCTCCAAATGCAAATCCATTTAGATTTAGGAAATAGGATGAAAGATTACTCACAAGTGAGCTACATTAATCTACAGTATATATATTGACACACACATGCGAGTAGGAGGCAGCTAATGGGCTTAAGTAACAGTAATACCACATCCGACCGGGGGAGGCAGGGTGCACTGACTATCTTTTTCAGTTCCCTGCAGACTTTCCCCGAGAAATCCTGCCAGGTTCAGAAGACGTCACTTCCGGTTCTGGGCCCTTCGATGACATCACTTCTGGTGCAGAAGATGTCACTTCTGGTTCCGGCCTGTTCGATGATGTCACTTTCCATACGGGCCTTTAAAGCTGCCATCTTAACAACAATGAGTGAGTTCTATCTTGGATTCAGTCGAAGGAACAACTCTGTTCTACTCTAAAACCCTTTTGCAGCCAGGGAAACTACGGGTGGCGGCCCCAAGCATTTTTCTTGATGTCTGGTCTCAGTTGTTATCACAGTATATATAAAATGCTAAGGTCTGTCCATCTGTCACATGGCTACTCATAAATTATTTGGATTAGAACCTTGATCTTGGTGTTGATCAAAAGCTTATGACTTATATGTGCTAGTAATACAGCCAAAGGCAGCAGCCACTTAGGCAATCTGACCTGCATTTGTGGGTTTCTTATGTCAAAGTGATTGGGAAAAGAAGTGAAATGGCAGAAAGAAAAAGAAGACCAGTGACATAAACTTCAGCAGAAGAGTAGCGTCAACACCAAATGTGGGATAAAGAATATAAGAATAACAAACACAGAGAAATGCACACGATCGGAAGTCTGCATGTAACTACTGGACCCAGAACCTTGAACTTGGTCTTGATTGAAAGCTTAATAACCTGATATATTCTGAAAATTCAACAAATTTGATATGATGGTAACCTCAGCAATCTCACGTGTGCTTGTGGGTTTATCTTGGCTAAAAAATATGACCTGCGACATCTGTTGAGGCAGATGACATGGTGAAAAACCCCACAATAGGAAGAAGAAGAAGGAAAAGAAGAACATGTAAAGTGCAGGACACAGAATACACAAATTACAAAGTCAGAAATGCATGCGACTGGATGTCCACGTGGTTCACTAGTTGTACTGTAGATATTTTTCACTAAAATGTATTAGGATATTTATTGGTAAGTGAAGTGAGGGAGAGTATGGGAGCACTTAGTCTGCTGATCATTTCAAAAAGCATCAGCTAGAATTGATAAGAATTTGGATCGGACAAATACTAAATGATGTGGGGAACTAATCACCCATTTATTAAAGGGCAGGAAGGAAAAAATGTTATATTTTCAGATATGTTTCTGGTATACGAGTATTTCCTTTTAATGTAGGGTGCTGTCTGCACCATCTGTATTCAAGCTTTGTTGTTGGTATTGTAATACTCTGACTACTTGGTCAGTAGAACTTCATTCTAATGTGTACACTTCACAAAAAACTTGACCTTGAACTTTTCTGAAATTATTCTTTTTGATGATGCATCCTCTTTTACTCCTTATCTTTCTTTTCTTCAAGTCTGCCCATTCTGCCTCCAAACTACAAACTGTTCTTGTAAGATGATATTTACTGATGAACTACTAGAGAGAATAGAAATCGAAATTTGACACCAGTGTCAGATGGTGACATATTGTTTTCTCTGAGAAAAAATGAAAAGATACATTAGACTTCTGATCAGAAGCTTCATCCCTTTTGCTTTCTCTGAAAAACAAATCTACACAGAGCCAATTTATGGTTGCATTTGTCACACACTGTTAATAGTCCTTTTCAATGACCGTAGCATCAAGTAGAAGGGTTAACCAGCCCAGAAATGTCTCAGGTAATGCCATGACACAAGATGACACAGCATCCTCTGATTAGATGTGTTGGCATTCCGATGAGTGAAGTAATTATAAGAGACTCAGGGAATCCTCTTTAATATAACCCCTGTGTGCGTCCAGGTGTCCGTGTGTGTGTGTGTCTTCTGGTGAAATGCACATGCGTGGGGCCGTGCCATGCATAGCACCGTGGACGCACACACACTGGAAGCTGGGCACACAGTGAATGGCCTAGCCACGGCCGCGCATGATAAGCTAATAAAGGACATCATTGCTGGGGAGAGTGCTGATTGTGTAGTTGCGAACGCGCATATAAAATCCATTGCTGGGGAGACGGGTATTACTGTAATAGAAAATATTACGGATGTATCTACTAACAACATGCCACCCAAAAAAAAGGACACGTCAAGTAGGACAAAAGACACAGACAATCAAATTCTATATAAGCAACATCTCCTGGAAGAACGGTCAGCTCAACAAGTAAACATCAACAAAAGAAAGGCTGAAAGACAAAGAACAATACGAGCAAATAGATCAATTGAAGAAAAAGGAAATGACCGTCAGAACCTTAGAAAAAGTTGGCATTTACTTACCAGAAGCAGTATTCAGCCACGGTCAGTTATATGTTGCATTGTCAAGAGTTAGAAGTTTTCCAGATGTTATTGTTAAGGTTGTAGATGGTCCTGAACAAGGCAAACTGTTGCCAAACTCAGACAGAATATTTACAACAAATGTTGTCTATAATGAAATTTTATAGAAACATTTCATGAGGTAACAAAATAGAAAATTTTTCCTAAATATCTTCTTCAGATATTGTGTGTAACAGATTGTTACAAAGTTTTACACTAAGGCAATATTAATTATACTTACTGTATTGTTATATACGTTTCTATTTTATTTTTATTATTATTTTACTTTAGGCAAAAATATTTTTTGACAAAAAAAAATTAAGACAACAAACAGAATGAGATCAAGGTCCCTTGCCATTTAATATAGACTGTTCGTATTAATATTTATGCACTACTGTTCTAGCACCCATTATTATAACAGGCTTAATGTCTAGTAGCTTATAAAAGTCTATGGCAAAATCAGTCTTTTTGCAGAGGTATGTTATCTTATGGGCGGCATGGTGGCGCAGTGGTAGCGCTGCTGCCTCGCAGTTAGGAGACCTCGCTTCCCGGGTCCTCCCTGCGTGGAGTTTGCATGTTCTCCCCGTGTCTGCGTGGGTTTCCCGGGCGCTCCGGTTTCCTCCCACAATCCAAAGACATACAGGTTAGGTGGATTGGCGATTCTAAATTGGCCCTAGTGTGTGTTTGTGTGTGTCCTGCGGTGGGTTGGCACCCTGCCCAGGATTGGTTCCTGCCTTGTGCCCTGTGTTGGCTGGGATTGGCTCCAGCAGACCCCCGTGACCCTGTATTCGGATTCAGCGGGTTAGAAAATGGATGGATGGATGGATGTTATCTTATATATAAACGTTTAGGCGAGTGGGTGTCTGTCTGTCTGTCCGGCCCAGAAGTGCAAGGCATCAGAGACTCTGTTGCCAAAGTGAAACCGCAGAGGAAAGAGAAGCTTACTTAGCTACTAATACACAAGTGAGGCAAGCACATCAGCAAAACGAAACCACAGAGGAAAGAGAACCTTGCTTAGCCGCTAATGCACAACCGATGCGATTGATTGATTGAAGTGCCAGAATCCATGGTTTCTAAGAGCCAGGGCTTTTTACAGCACAGGTGTAAACAGCTAGTACTAAATATCTGAAAAATGTATAACTCTGGACTATGGGACTATGGATTATGTACTATGGGAATTACTCTTTTGACATGTCATGGAGGAAGTTGTTGATGTTAAACCTACTTATCTCAAAGGTGGCCACATATCATGCATTTAGTGCTTTTGGTTTACAAAGACTTAAATAATCTCAATCCATCCTATATTTGGAAATGCCTTTCATCTTACACTTCAAATCGTAACCTTAGATTTTCAAATGAGTGTCTGCTTATAATTCCAAGAGCTAAACTTAAAAGAAGTGGTGAGGCAGCCTTCTGCTGATATACACCTAAAATCTGGAATAGCTTACTGATAGAAATTTGCTAATTTCTAATACGGTAGAGCACCATTATTTTCACATGGCTTTCAAAGAGCTTCAATAAGTGTAACCCTGATATTCTGTATATGCATTTAATTATCTTTATTTTCATGGCTCCAAAATCCATATTAACCCCTACTTTCTCTGCTGTTCTTTTTCTGTTTTTCTGTGGTGGCGATCTGCACCACCACCACCTGATCAAAGCACCATGCAGTCGCTGCATTGATGGATCGAAGGCCAGATGTCCACATAATCATCATCATCTAATTCTTCCATGTGAAGCCTGAAAACCACAAGGAGTGATTTAGATCATTGATGTTAGGTAGAATGCCCAGTGGAGGCTGGGTGGTCTCGTCCTTGGAACCCCTGCAGATTTAGTTTTTTTCTACAGCCCTCTGGAGTTTTTTTTTTTGTTTTTTCTGTCCTGGCTATTGGACCTTTATTCTTTGTTAATTAGTATTACCTAATTTTGTTTGTTTGTTTGTTTGTTTATTTACTTATTCTTTCTTCACCTTGTAAAGCATTTTAAGCTGAATTACTTGAATGAAAATGTACTTTAGAAATAAAATTGTTGTTGTAATTTCACAGACTGTTTTCCACCAGTGAAGGGAGCAGAGTGCTTTGGCAGATAAGAAGACACAATGACACGGGACATATGATACTGAAAACCGAGTTTAGAGTAACTCTAAAAATGCAGCAGCATATCTCCTTGGATCTTTGCTTCTTCATTCTACTAGACCAATTAGATAGCCCATTACAAACTCTATTGTAGAATATTCAGGACAGGGGTGGGCAGTTTCCAGGGTTCTCATTTATAACATTTTTAATGGAGTCAAGCATGAAAAATGTATACATCAAAAAAATCCAGTTTATAAAACCCAGAATATGCACATTTGTGCCTTACACTTTATAAATGACAATCATCTTAAGGTGTGAATGATCCTAAAACCCCACCTGATTTCTGCCCTGAAATAACCATATATGGACCATGCTAATCAACTTTGTTCACATATAACAAACATATGTAGCTATGAGTTGAGACAGTGGTGATAAAAGAAGAGAGGCAAAAAGCAAAAACTTTGAAGACATCAAGATAGAAGTTCTCGTCTCTGAAGTAGAGGCATGCAAAGAACCTTTGTTTGGTGGCCTATGTATGTTGAATGGCACCATGGTACTGCTGCAATGAATGTGGTGAACTCTATTAGCCCCAGCATTCCTGAAATATAAAACAAAACATAATACATAGAACAATCTCAAGGAAGAGGTGAAGCAGATAACCTGGCAGAATGTGAGTGCTATGGGAAGGGAAAAAAGCGCGTCTATATGCTTTGTGCATTTCAATCTACAAACGGCATCTACAGTTAGAGATGCCTTATTATTTGAGATCATGCCAAAGCATACAACAACAACATTTATTTGTATACCACGTTTTCATACAGATGTTGCAAATGAGATGGCTGCAGAGGAATCGGATAAAACACTAAACACCCCATATATATTTGTAAATGCCCACATTTCAAAATGTTCTGTTCAATTTGCTTTTATAGAGTGGCTTTTGCGTGACACAGTGGTGCTGTGGTTAAAGCTGCTCTCTCGCATATCCAGGTTTCAGGGTTTATAGGGTTATTATTGTAATTGAATCAAGGGGCAAGGTTAATGTTTGTGTGCAGGTCTGCATGTTTTCTTCATGCCTTTGTGTTTTTCTTTGGGTAATCTTATTTTCCTTTTGCATCACACAAAATAAATGCAATGTCTCAAGGAGAAGTAAAAACCAACTCTGAGTTCACAGGTTTTAAAACAGAAGTGTCAGATGTGTTTCAGGCCCGAAGACTGTAAAAGCCCTTGGACCTGATGGGATTTTACCAGTTGTACTGAAAGAAATTAAAATATTTATTTATAAACCTTTATTAAGTATTCTTCAGCATTCACTTCAGATGGCAGAAGTATTAGAGGACAGGAAATTTACAAATGGGATTCCAGTACAATAGAAAGAAGACAAAATGGATCCTGTTTATTACAGGATAATAAGCCTTACTTCTATACCATGTATAATTTTGAAACTCTAATTTAGAAATAAATCATAAGAGTAGGCATATCAAACTAATATGTCAAATAGATAGATAGATAGATAGATAGATAGATAGATAGATAGATAGATAGATAGATAGATAGATAGATAGATAGATAGATAGATAGATAGATAGATACTTTATTAATCCCAAGGGGAAATTCACATGCTCAAGCAGCAGCATACTGATAAAAAACAATATTAAATTAAAGAGTGATAAAAATGCAGGTAAAACAGACAATAACTTTGTATAATGTTAATGGAACTGAAGAGTCGCATAGTGTAGTGGAGGAACAATCTCCTCAGTCTGTCAGTGGAGCAGGACAGTGACAGAAGTCTGTCGCTAAAGCTGCTCCTATGTCTGGAGATGATCCTGTTCAGTGAATGCAGTGGATTCTCCATGATTGACAGGAGCCTCATCAGCACCCGTCACTCTGCCACGAATGTCAAACTGTCCAGCTCCATGCCTACAATAGAGCCTGCCTTCTTCACCAGTTTGTCCAGGTGTGAGGCTTCCCTCTTCTTTATGCTGCCTCCCCACCACACCACCGTGTAGATGAGGGTGCTCGACCCAGCCATCTGATGGAACATCTGCAACATCTTATTGCAGATGTTGAAAGACGCCAGCCTTCTAAGGAAGTATAGTCGGCTCTGTCCTCTCTCACACAGAGCATCAGTATTGGCAGTCCAGTCCAATTTATCATCCTAATAACAGTCAACATGGATTTATAAGAGGACGATCCTGTCAAACCAATCAGTTAGACTTTTTGATGGTACTGCTAATACAAACATGGCTAAAAGTGTGAAAGCTTCTAAAAAGACCCACAAACCAGGCCAGAATCTTCACTGGCCTCCCTTGGGCTAGGTCTTATTCCGCAGCAGTTTTATTCTACACTCAACAAGCAAGCTGCATCCTACATAGGCCTAAACTGATCCACTGGTTTTGAAAGTTTAAAAATTCCCTTCAAAGAACAGGGTGACCATAAACCTTTGGCAAAGAACCTTTATAAACCTAGAGATTATTTGTAATATACCGTATATATTTGTCTATAAGTTGGGTCTTAAAACCCAAAAAATCAATCATAAAATCAGACCCTGACTTATATGCCCATTCAAAAATATGACACTTAAATTTTTTTTTGTACATCTTCCTGCTTTTCTCCAATCACATACCGGTTTCTCAGATTGAATTTTTTTGCAGCAGCGCAGTTACCAATTTCTTTCACCACTTCAATGGCTTTTAATTTAAAACCAGCTTCATATTTTCTTCTGATCGAATGCTCCATCATAGATAAGTGATGCTTATGCAATAAAGGCGAATTAGGGTATGATATACAAAAAACACAAATCAGTGCAAATGTCGCTTTGGAATAGTGTGGGTATTACTGTGTGGTCACTTGGCACAATACATAGAAAAAAAAGGCAGTGTGTTCCGTGGTTACTCACTCAGGTGTGCGCTAGCATATCATAATCTCTTGGACCAATAGCGTGAGTTTTACACATTCAACTTATACAACCGACATTATAAAATACCAGAAAGTATATGGTAAAATCAAGCCCTGACTTATCCGCGGGAGACCTTAAATGCGAGTATATTCAGTAAACAAAAACAGAAAAATTAGGGGGGAAAGGTAAAAATAAGAGGAAAGGGATATGGCTAAAATTACAATCCAAGGCAAATGTGTTCAAATCAAAATCCAGTAGTCAAAACCCTGAAACCAGAAGCAAAATAATCAAAAACTGGAAAATAAAAATAACAACACTCACAAGCAAGAAAGCACAATATGACCATCAATAAACCTTTGAGAAACCTATACCCAGCCTGAAATATGTAGATAAAGGGTGGTCCATCAGCAGTGACATCAGGGTGACCCTGCCTCTTGGAGTACTACCCACAGACTACAAGGAACATAAGGAAATGCACAATACATTAATAAAAAAATTATACATAAATATAACAATATTAACACAACTGACATAATACACAAACATATAAAAAGAAATATATCAAAAACAACAAAAATAGCCATAGAACATAATCTAAACATAAGCCAGAGAACAAATGCTAGCTGACATAACATATGAACTGGCACGGGGAAGAGTAGGTAAAAGTAAAACACATAACACCATTTACTTAGATGTTCAAGAAGCCATTGATACTATTTCTGAAAGTAGAAGTCATTGTGATTAGAGGTGACTTACAAAACTGAATTTCATTTTGGTTATTGGTCAATAGACAAAGAATACAACTAAGAAGTGAATTCTCCACATGGTGTGAGGTCTAAAGTAGGATTTAGTGGGTTCATTATTTATTTCATAATAATAGTAATAAAAATAATAATGATAATAATACTATGTAGTTTACCAAGGGCAACAAAAAGTTCAGGATACATGAATTTGTGCTTATATGACTGTAAGCATTTTCACCTGGTAATGAGTTTAGACAGATGAAAGTTTCAATTCACCGAGTTTCACTCCAGCCTCACGTCTCCTAACCAATGACGAAATAGGAGCGTGGACCATTAATCTGACTCCAATTTATTGGTTTGGGTCTAAAAGACCAATTTTTTCTTTATGATGTAAATTAGTTATAAGCTACTATAATAATTGAGTTACCTTATCTTACTGTTGTTTTCAAAGTTTTGGTTTTAATAACCCTAAAAAGCGATATGACTATGGCTGAGAGTCACTTTATATCTGTAAGCTTTGGGGTTAAGTTCTGTGTAACTAGCATATGCTTTATAATAAAACCTCAGAGGCTAAGTGACTGTCTTAGTGTGCATTACATAAATAATATTGCATGTGTAACTTCAGAGGCTAAGTGCCACTCCTTAGCATGTGTTTCAGAGGATAGACAGCTTAACTTAACAAGTGTCACATTTACCTCATACCCTAGCCATTATAGAATACTCACCAAACTGCAATATTCAAATTACAAATGTCAGAGGCTGTTTCAGCATGTGGTCACAATAAAAGGGAATATACTTTCAGCTCATTAATTAAACTAATAGCAAGCAGATAACCAGTACAATAATTGATCATTTATTAATAGCAAACTCCAAACTATATACAGTAACAAAATAGAATAAAGTTATAAAAATGGGAAAATAAAGAATACTAGAAAAGCGCAAACATGCATTCCAGAACACAGAAATGCATAGTTTACCTTATACTTTTCAAATCTTCAAAAGAGTTCACTCCAGTTCTATATACTCCTGAGAAATGTAAGTGGGGATTGGGGGGTTGGGTTTGAAGCTGAAACTTCAGAAATCCCCCAGTTTTATCCCTGAGAAAGCATACTGGGGTTTGCTTGATCAGTATGTATTTGATTGAATACTGGAAGACTTTCAACAACTGCTGTCTTGGGAAGAAAGTCCAGGTTATGCTGAAGTGAAACAGTTCTCCTAAGATAAAAGGAGCTCTCCTTCGTTCCTGTTGGCAAACAGCAGCTTATTGCTGATGCAGATGTAATTTCCTTATGCCACATGCTCCAGTTTCCTACAGACATATACTGTAACTTTTTTAGAACTGAGCCAGAGTCACACGCTGAGGCAGTAACTTAACAAGCCACTTTGCAGTTAAGTGTTCAGAGCCCTTGCAGCTTTAGGTTCCTGTGAACCAGATGATTAGCTAGTGTAATGGTATCCCAATAACTCCCTTCATACACTTTCTTCAGTATCATGTCTTAATTGTATACTCCACTAGTCAAATGTGTTGGGTTAGAGAATTCATCTAAAATGATGGGTGGTACACGTTTGGTGTTGCCATAAATTTCTAGTGGGTCATTCCTAAGGATATTTGAACAGTGGGGAGTTGAGGACCCCTTTTCAAACAGAGGCCCATTGCCAGCAACTTCATTTAGGGTAGCCATAAATAAGCACTGTTACAGCTTGTGGAGTAAGGGTCCTCTGGGTCATGCTGTTTGTACCACCCAGATATTCTGTGGTTTCTCCCAAACACTTTTAGTTTCACTCTGACTACAACCTACTTGTCATTATTTGTGAAGTTTTAAGCTCCAATGTTCTATTATTTGTTTTGAGCCTATTAATGCCCTTTTTTGTTAGCGGGCCTCATTACATTTGTTAAGGGTTTGTTTTACTCTTGTACACCTGAAGCTTAAGACACAGACATTGAAACCATGCGTACACACTCTTAAACACAGAATATGAGTGACACCTGCACAGCCTATCACTCCTCAGAGCTCCAGACAAGGATGCACTAACCAGACAAGAGTCCCTTAGACACCGGAGTCTGATGTACCCTATTTATCGCCTGTTGGAGGACATCCTTCCTCAGCTGCTAACCCTTTGACAGAGAAATGCCATTGTGCCCACATTAGGAGTTTTGTATTACGTTTTTACCTTAGTTCCTCAAGATGTCTAAAAATAAAGTACAGAATTTTAAAGCCAAGCAATATTTATTTACAAAAATTAATAATAGCCTGGTGAAAAGGTTGGACTACAAAGTCCTAATAAAAATTCACCCTTGTTTCAAATTCAAAAAGCTTCTTACCAGTTACATAAAAAGGTGATACTTATGATGGCTGAAAAACTGTTTTCAAAGATGCATCTCTGCGAGGGATAACGTACAGACAAGGACAGCTTGTCGTAATTCAGAAGGCAGACTGACACATGGATGGTCTCTCTGAGGTGCAGTTGGATGGATTCTGTCTAATCTTCTCTCTGAGGTATAGCTGGATAAATTCTGCTTGATCGAATGGTGTCTCTCTTTAAGCCTTTACGCCAATATGTGGCATTTCAAACCCCATGATGTTACTCTGTGGTAACTGGCAAATCATTCCAATGAGTCACAGCTTCGCTGAAATGCTTTAATCTCAAAGTTTGGGCAAAATATCTTGTCAAAAGGGTCTGTAATATACCCAATTTGTCAAGGGAAAGATACATCCCAGCAGGCCTCTAACCAGTCATTCTACAATGTGTCATACACTAGGAGAAAAATAAAATATGTACAGAGTGCCACAGCCATTGAATGGTTCACAGTGCAATCAGTTCACTACTCCTTCTCTGAAAAACGGGTGGCCAAAAGCAGTTAACTGTAGCTTTATAAGCAAAACACTTGTAGTCACAAAATGGTGATTTGTCTCTTTGGCACGGCCACCTACCTCTAGTTTTTCTGTCCATCCTGGAGGTCTTGCATTCCAGTATTCTTTTTTGTGTATGGTTAACCTTATTCCTTTATACGCTATCTTGCCACATAATTAATATTTGTCCATTCATATTTTAAACATCCTCAACTCTGACTTATTTAGATTTCCTAATTGTAATAATTCAAACGTATCTGCTAATATAACATATACAGTGATCCCTCGCTATATCGCCTTTCGACTTTCGCGGCTTCACTCTATCGCAGATTTTAAATGTAAGCATATCTAAATATATATCACGGATTTTTCTCTGTATCTGTGGACAGTGGGTCTTTTAATTTATGGTACATGCTTCCTCAGTTGGTTTTCCCAGTTGATTTTATACAAGGGATGCTATTGGCGGATGGCTGAGAAGCTACCCAATCAGAGCACGTATTACGTATTAAATAAAACTCCTAAATGAGATACGATATGCTTCCCGCTCGGTGTTTTGCATACTTGCATGTATTGATTTTTGATTGTTTGCTTGTCTCTGTCTCTCTCTCTCTCTGACATTCTCTGCTCCTGACGGAGGGGGTGTGAGCAGAGGGGCTGTTCGCACACTGGCCTAGAGGATACGGATGCTCCTCTAAAAAATGCTGAAAGACTACCTTCACATTGCTCCTTCCTTGCAGCTGCTTTGTCCGGTATGCTTTGCATACTTAAAAGCCCAAAAAGCCCTATTGATTTTTGATTGTTTGCTTCTCTCTCTCTCTCTCTCTCTCTCTGACATTCTCTGCTCCTGACGCGCACTTCTTTGAAGAGGAAGATATGTTTGTATTCTTTTAATTGCGAGACGGAACTGTCATCTCTGTCTTGTCATGGAGCACAGTTTAAACATTTGACTAAAGGGTGTTATTTCATGTCCAGAGGGCTCTAATAATGTTAGAAAATGTATTTAGAAGGTCGTAAACAGGTTTTCTACGCTCTAACTGCGAACATATTCGTTTTATAAAAAGAATCCTACGTCGCGGAAATTCATTTATCGCGGTAGAGTCTGGAACGGATTAACCACGATAAACGAGGGTTTACTGTACAACGTCAAATGAGCAACTTTATTTTAAAAGCTGTTTTAATATAAAAAAATAGCTATCAGAATGTTACTGTTTGCTCCTCTGTTCATAGGTAATAGTACCCTTTTCATTAATTATGGGATGGTTAAACCAATTGCCTCTATCAAACCATTTATCATCTGTTCTTAAGAACAAAACACAACGTTACAATTAATTCAGCAATACAGATACTCTGTTACAAAAACAGTCCACTCAACCTGGCCTGCTGCAGATGATTCAAAATACAGTGGCGCATCTGGGGCTCAATCAGCCAAAGTGGGCACACATCACTCCTTTCTTCAGATCACTACATTGGCTCCCTGTAGTGGCATGCATTTATTGGTGACTGAATTAACCCCTATATATTTGGAGACACTTGTGAGGTACTATGTTCCTCCATGCCCACTTATGTCGGCTGATGCCAAGTCTGCATGATATTAGCTCTTTCAGGGCGTGTATTGACACTGTGGGTTGAGGTGAATGTCGAATCCAGAGTAGATGGAATAAATCAGCTGTAAATGTCCACAAAATCTGCTGTTATGTTATAGTTGGACTCTCTTTGCCAGCAGTATGATGCTTGCAACAACAACATTTATTTATATAGCACATTTTCATACAAATAATGCAGCTCAATGTGCAGAATGTGTTACACTGGTGCCACTGTTTCAGAGTTCTGTTGCTGCATACTATGACTGCTGCCGCTGGCCAAAGTGAAAAAAAAAAAAATGAACCCTCAAAGAGTTAAATCTCAGTCCAGACTCTTTTCATATACAGTATAGCTCTTAGCTAGTGGAACGACCTGCCCACCTCCATTTGGAATTCTGAGTCTAGTTGTTCTACCTGTTAGGTTTTATTATCTGGGAATTATAATTAGCTTCTGTTTTTGTTCTGAGCTCTTCACTGATGGTGGTCAATTTCGTAACCTTGTCCTGTAACACCTGTTCCCTAATAGCCTTTCCAGACTGATGTTCCTTAATTATGTTTGAAAGTCGCTTTGGACAAAAATGTATGCTAAGCAAATAAATGTAAATGAAAATTTGGCACACCTGATCTGAACATGTATAACTTTAAGCTATTGAACAGGCTCAGGATGTCAATAGGAAATTGGCTTGTAATGGAAAAGGGTTTGCAAAAGACACTTATGTCAAAAATAGCTCAATCTTTATCAACCCAATAAAAGTCTATAAATAACATCTTATCATTCTTACGTTTGGCTATTGAACTCTGTTCATAGAAGACTAAGATCTTAATTCAGTTTGCTTGCTTTTCCAAACCAATTTTTTTTTTTATTTAGCATAGGAATTTAGCAAATATGACTAAGTTTTCCTGATCTTGACTTTTTTAAACTTTTGTTTTCTTACCGAAATACTTTGGTTAAGTGGTTTCCCTAAATGGATATGTATATATTGTTGACCCTTTCACACAGAGACAACAGGAAATTCCGAGGTTAACCATCTTAGGCATTTACTGGCATTCACGCATTTCTGCATACCGTGGTGACCCAGCTATTTCCCAAGCTGAAAGTGTTCACTCATGAAAGTTTCAGAAGTAATGATCTGAGATTCTGAAAGTTGCGTAAAAAATCATAGGCCTTTGACGTCAGGAAAATATGAAAATGAGTTTCAATGGTGATACTTTTTACCATGTGACTTATTATTCATCCATCCTTTATCCAACCTGCTATATCTTAACTACAGGGTTACGAGGTTCCAGACAACATTTATAATTTAAATTAATTATTATTTTACTTCATTTAAAAAGATGCATTTGAGACATAATGTACAATGTGAAAATATAATGAAAATAAAACATAATGTATAATGTGAAAAAATATTTACCCCTTTCTGATTTTCTCTTGATATTTTCAGAACCTCAATATATAATATTAGATAAAAAGCACCCAAGTAAACAAATAAGCAATATTTTAAGTTATGTCACTTACTGAATAAACAAAGATATCTGAAGGTGGATATTCTACTGTGGAAGAGCAGATCAAAAAAGCGCAGCTAATATTGAATTCAGTTTATTTGTGTATAGCACTCTTCATTGAGTGCAGGCGCAGAGTATTGGGAGTGTTCAAATGCAGATCTAGGGGATGTCTTCTGGTTTGTGTATGAAGGTTTTGGGTGTGACACCACTACTAACACCATTTCTAATTCCTTTAGAACTGGAAGACTAGTGACATCACTTCGTCAACTATAAAAACTCTAAACAAACAGGAAGTTCCCATTCAGAATGGAAACATCTTCCAATGACGGCACATCTGTTCATGAATGAAGCAACTTTGACACCTTGAGATACCATTAAACAGCAAACTATTCACATTTCAAATGATTTGCTTTACTCTTGTTTTTTTACATTAACATTGAACGGAGTATCCTTTGGAACTCCAAACCTTTTTCTTTGTTCCTGTTTTTCCTCACAGCAAATATAAACTGTACAAATTAATACTTTGTATTTACATAAGGAGTATACATAAAGACACAAAATCATTTAAACAGACAGTAATGAAAAGTCAACCAAAATGACACCTTTTATTGGCTAAATAAAAGATTACAATATGCAAGCTTTCAAGGCAACTCAGGCCCCTTCTTCAGGCAGAAACTGAAGTTCCCTGTATTTATATAGACACCAGGACAGAGACGTCATTGGAAAACCTTAATTACTGTAGGTCAACTTAAATGTAAAAATTTAATAAACCTCTCCAGGCTTATATTCATTTAGCGAGAGGGGGAACAATGTATAGTCAAGATCTTTTGATAAGATAACTATCCAACAAAATCTTTTGATTTTTTTAATGAGTTATTCTATACAATGTGGGACCGCAGTCAGGTTGTCTCGGTCAGTCAGAGAGATCTAAATAATCCTTAAATCAGATCATAAAACTCTTGTCTTTATTCAAACCATGTTGTAATGTGTTAAATTTTAGCATCAGTTTAACTTCCCATTCCTTTCTCTCTTGCTGTGTTTTTAAGTTAGCACACCTGGACAGTGACAATAACGAAATGCAAAAAGGAAATTCTTATCCTGAAAGGCATCTTGATAAGAATTCCAACCATAGAAATTTATAATAATCAGTTTGCAGAGTACATTTACGTATACTAGGCCATCTGAAAGGCTAAGAAACCACCTAATCAAAATTTTCTATAACATTGAAAAGAACAGATCCAAGACCTCAAGGTCTATTCATTTTTTACATTTAACTTAAAGGTTTTCCAATATTGTATCTGTCATGATGTCTATATTAACACATGGAATTCCAGTCTCTGTATTACATGTTTGCTGAAGAAGGGGCCTGAGGTGCCTCGAAAGCTTGCATATTGTAACCTTTTTAGTTAGCCAATAAAAGGTGTCATTTTGCTTGACTTCTCATTGCATCCACAAAAGCTAATATTGTACAACACCCTACAACTATTTAAACAGACAGGAAAAGAAAGAATGGAACCCAACAGTAGCTGACAATTAATTAATTGTTGAACCAATATGGCCAATTTACAATGGAGGAGAGGAAAACAAAACGTAGCATCCCACGGTCAGTTATCTATACTAATAAAAGGCAAAGCCTTCACTCACTCACTCACTCACTGACTCATCACTAATTCTCCAACTTCCCGTGTGGGTGGAAGGCTGAAATTTGGCAGGTTCATTCCTTAGAGCTTCCTTACAAAAGTTGGGCAGGTTTTATATCGAAATTCTACGCGTAATGGTCATAACTGGAAGCTGTTTTTCTCCATTTACTGTAATGGAGATGAGCTTGAATGCCGTGGGGGCGGAGTTTCGTGTGACATCATCATGCCTCCCACGTAATCACGCAGTACATAAAAAAGACCTCCAAAAAGCGCTGAAGAAAACAGGCATTATATAATTGAGAAGGCAGCGAAACAATAAGAAGCGAGCGAGTGACATATACAACCATATACATGAGTTCTGCTACTTCAGAAACAAAGCACGATGTAAACCTACACTTTAAATTAAGTTCATAGACAGGCTGCCGCTGGCGTTTGTAATTTAGTGCCTGCCCATATAAGGCCGTCCGTCAGCGGCAATCCAATAGCAAACTGCCACGGGTAAATATTCACGGGTGAAGGACTGTGCTTATGGAGAGGAAGATGAGATGGTCAGGGTGGTTTTTCACACAATCTCAGCGAAACTGCGAGAAAAAGTTTTAAGTGCCAGGACTAAGGTAACATTAAATACAGCCATGGACATAGCACGAGATGGCACCAGCACAGCTGGGAACCTTCGATGCATGTACACCGAGTGGCTCACGTGAACTGGCGCAGTGCACAGATAAAAGCAACAGTTCCAAAGAGTGCTGAACAAAAACCGAATTACACAATTGAAAAGGCAGCAAAAAATATGAAGCGTCTGATACATACAAGCATATTCATAAATCCAACTACTGCGGAAACAAAGCACACAAGTTGGAAAAAGTCAATGTCCCGCTAAAGGAAGACAGTGTAAAAAACCCGTGCATGCAGTGTGTCAGGTCTCAGATAAAGAAGAAGGCGAGCTGTTTATTGATTCAGTAAGAAGCGAATCGATGAATGAAACCTGTCATCTTTACAACGATTGACAAACACGGAATGTAACTTGAACACAACACATCCTACAAATACGAACCTGATTGAAAGAAATAATGATAATCAAATCCTTGATGACAGCAACACTCAGTAACACTCACAAAACAAATACTGTATATTGACAGTCATGTTACGTTATTTTAAAATGTTCCCTTTTCTTTTTCTAGTTTTTTTAACACACTACTTCTCCGCTGCGATACGCGGGTATATATATATATGTGTATATATATCTCGATCTACATACTCGAATAATGAATACTTTATTCGCCATCAATGATTGTTGTGGTAAAGCCATACTCAGTGTATTCATTAGATGAATGGTAAAAAAGTAAGAGCGAGGGAGGATGACTTATTGAGGCATGCAGGCTGTAGTGCTTGCGTCAACTCTATCTGAATTGCGCGATCACATTTGAAAAAATATATCTTTTCAAGTTCTATTTAGTCCATATGTGTCAAACTCAAGGGCCGCGGGCCACATCCGGCCCGGCGTGTAATTATATCCGGTCCGCGAGATCATTTTATATACTGTATTATTGTTATTAATGGCCCGGGTATATGAAGCGCTGGTAACACAATAAACTACAGATCCCATAATGCAGCGCTTCAGCTGCCTTGCCGAACACTTACCGCGTTAATCAAGTGTAGCTTATGATGCTGCAAGTTATTGCGAAGCTAGCTCACACGATGCTGAAGAGAAAAGTTGATTCTGAAAATAGAGCCTTTAAAAACCGATGGGAGGCTGAGTATATGTTTACTGAACCCGTGTGTCTCATTTGTGGAGCTAATGTGGCTGTAATTACAGAATTTAATCTAAGACGGCACTATGAGACAAAACATCAGGGTAACCTGAATGCAATGCAGAAGATACAGAAAGCAGAAGAATTAAATAAGAATCTGTCACTTCAGCGGACGTTTTTACCCGTGCACAATCACAAAGTGATTTCAAGTGAAGCTGCTTTTATGGGAGACACAAATGCACCAGTGCAATTTGCCCCACTTTCCCTGTTGCCAAGTAATGTTAAACCAAGTCGTCACTACGGTGTTCCCAAATACGCACTTTGCTGATAAACTGAGCGCACTGAGTTTGCACAGCGCTTTGGTGACTTTGAAGAACAAAATCTTTTGGGATATTTAAAATCTAAGTTTATTTTTTATATAAAATTACATAAGAGTAAAGAAATTTGAATGTTTGTTCTTTTAACGTTTACTTTATTTCTAACTTGTATAATTTAGACAGGATATATTTTTATGGAGAGCAAAATATTATAAGTTGTTTAAGGTTTGAGTTGATTTATTCACGAATAATATTCCTGTCTGTTTTTACCATTCCTACCAAAGATATTTCTGCCGACTAAATAAAAATTCCTTCTATTTGAAATTTAAATAGAACTTGAACAAATAGTTCATAATATCCACGCAGACTTGCACGTAAGAGCGGGAGTTATCCGTTTTAACAAGCAGCGTATTGCACTGATACGAAATAGCTGTGTGTGTATATATGTAGATATGTATGTATATGTATATATGTTTATATATGTGTGTATGTATATATATATATGTATTTGTGTGTATATATGTAGATATATATATGTATGTATATATGTGTGTGTGTATATTTATGTGTATATGTATAGATATGTATATATATATGTTTATGTGTGTGTTTGTAAATATATATATATATATATATATATTTATATATATATATATATATATGACAGCAACACTCATCACTCACAACAGTGACAAAACAATTACATTGACAATCATGTTACGTTATTTTCAAAATGTTTCCTTTTCTTTTTCATTGCTTCTTTAACACACTACTTCTCCGCTGCGAAGCGTGGGTATTTTGCTAGTAACATATAAAGTCAGGCACAGTCACAGTCCTGGGGTCAGATTTATAAAACTATTGTACACACACAAAGAGGTCTGAAATGTGTGTACACAACTTTCCATGCAAAAGTCAGTATTTATAAAAGTCAAAAAGTCAAATTCAACTTTATTATCATCTCTGCTATACACTGTACAGGTACATAGAGAGACGAGACGACGTGGCTCCAGGTTTTTCAGTGCAGACAAACATAGAACAGCATAACAGAGAATATAGAATAAATAGGCATATGAAATAAACAATAAATAAGTGACACATTTTAAACTAGAGAATGTGCAATATGCATTTAAACTAGACAGAGTTTTAAATAAAGTTAGAACTAGAAAAAGACGAAGAGGTAGAAATCAAGTCAGAATGCCGTATTATTAAACAATTGAGATTGACAATATGTTACATTATGACAGAAACTGTACCCTGGTTATTTTCAAGTACCAAGTTCAACATGAGTGCAAATATGCAAAAACAGGTGCAAAGTGACATTATGCATTGGATGAGCAGGAGGTAGGTTTATAATGTAACAGGTTTCTATATACAGGTACTATATAATACTATTTACAGGTTATTTATGTGTACAATGTTCACATAAACATGTGCAAGCATTTATACAGCAGCGTATAATCTTAGTCCAGTGGGTGTTGGCAGCAGTGCAGTCATACTACAGGAGATATTGTGCATCAAATGACATAATGCGTATAAAGTGCAGTTGTGCAACATAGTTCTTTCACAGTCCAGGTGTGTGTGTGGGGGGAAGTGTGACGGCTGGGAGTGAGTTCAAGAGTCTTATGGCTTGTGGGAAGAAGCTATCACGCATCCTGGAAGACCGAGACCTGATGCTGCGGAAGCGTCTGCCAGAAGGAAGGAGCATGAAAAGTCCGTGTGAAGGATAAGAGGGGTCGAGCACGATGCAGGAGGCCCTTTTGATGCAGCGTCTGTGGAAGATGTCCTGCAGTGGCGGAAGAGACGTTCCGATGATGTTTCCAGCTGCTTTGATGATCCTTTCAAGCCGCCTGATATCAGCAACAGTACTGTTTCCGAACCAGGTGGAGATGCAGCTGGTTAGGACGCTCTCTATGGTGCCCCTGTAGAACATGGTGAGGGTGGGAGGGGGCAGGTTGGCTCGCTTCAGTCGTCTCAGGAAGTGTAGACGCTGCTGGTCCTTTTTGGTGATGGAGGTGGTGTTGGTGGTCCAGGTGAGATCGTCTGAGATGTGAACTCCCAGGAACTTGGTGTTTTTTACAGTCTCAACCGTGGAACCGTGGATGCTAAGTGGTGTGTGGGTGGAGCGAGCTTTCCTGAAGTCGATGACCATTTCTTTAGTTTTGTCCACATTCAGCGACAGGTTGTTGTCACTGCACCAGGCAGCCAGCTGCTTCACCTCATCTCTGTACGCAGACTCATCGTTGTTACTGATGAGCACCACCACGGTCGTGTCGTCAAGAATTTGATGATGTGGTTTGAGCTGTGCAGGGCAGTGCAGTCGTGAGTCAGGAGTGTAAACAAAAGTGGACTGAGAACGCAGCCCTGAGGAGCTCCGGTACTCAGCCTGATGGTGCTGGAAACAGTGTCACCGATTCGGACGGACTGAGGTCTCTCTGACAGGAAATCAAGTATCCAATTGCAGAGTGAGGTGCTTAGTCCCAACTTGCTCAGTTTCACACACAGTCTATGGGGAATGATGGTGTTGAACGCTGAACTGAAGTCTATGAACAGCAATCTAACATAAGAGTCTTTATTGTCTAAGTGAGAGAGGGAAAGGTGAAGTGCAGTGGATATGGCGTCCTCAGTTGACCTGTTTGTGCGATAGGCGATCTGCATAGGGTCCAGTGAGTGGGGGAGGTTGCTCTTCACTCGTGCCATGACAAGCCTCTCAAGGCACTTCATGGTGATGGGGGTCAGTGCGATGGGCCGGTAGTCATTCAGGCAGGAAACTGAAGATTTCTTTGGCACTGGAATGATGGTGGTGGACTTGAAGCACGTCGGGACGATCATCTGGCTCAGCGAAGTGTTAAAGATGTCTGTGAACACCTCGGCGAGCTGATCAGCGCAGTCTCTCAGCACTCGACCTGGAATGTTGTCCGGACCGGCAGCTTTACGTGGGTTGATCTTGGAGAAAGTTCTCCTCACGTCAGCTGCATGCAGAGAGATCGTTTGGTTTGTGATGAGAGGTGTCGCTTTCGTTGGCGGCATGTTGTTCAGTGCGTCAAACCGTGCGTAGAACTTGTTCAGTTCCTCAGGGAGTGTGGCATCTCCCTCACAGCTGCTTGACGCTGGCTTGTACTGGGTGACAGCCTGGATGCCCTGCCATAGACTGCGGGAGTCTTTTGCGTCTTTAAAGTGGTGCTGGATCTTTTTACTATACACTCGCTTTGCTTGGCGGATAGAGCAAGAGAGGTTTGCCCTGGCTGTTCTGAGGGCAGCTGTACTCCTGGACCGGAACGCAGCATCTCTCTCTCTCATCAGTGCGCGCACCTGTGCTGTGAACCAGGGTTTCTCGTTGGCTCTAGTGGTGATGTTCTTCAGGACGGTAACATCCTCTGTGCACTTGGTGATGTAGCAAGTCACAGATTCTGCAAACTCGTCCAGGTTAACACAGCCGTTATACGTTGCTGCCTCTCTAAAAACATTCCAGTCCGTACATTCAAAACAGTCCTGGAGTGCTGAGACCGCTCCACTGGGCCAGACTCGGATGGTTTTCCTGGCAGGTCTTGTGCGTTTCAGCAGCGTCGAGTATGCGGGTCACAGCATCACTGTAGCGTGGTCGGAAGAGCCGATGTGTGGGCGCAGTGCTGCTTTGTAGGCACCTCGCACGTTGGTGTAAACTTTGTCCAGGCAGTTCTCCCCCCTCGTAGCAAAGTCCACATGTTGATGGAATTTGGGGAGAACTGCCTTCAGGTTTGCGTGGTTGAAGTCGCCGGCAATGATGAAAAAGCCGTCCGGGTGCGCAGTTTGGAGCTTGTTGATTTCCTCGTACAGTTCTAGGTGCTAGGTTAGCATTAGCGCTAGGCGGCAGGTAAACAGCTACGAGTAGCACCACGGAGAATTCTCTCGGCAGGTAGAACGGGCGGCTCTTTACGGCTAGAAACTGTATCTGTGGAGAGCAGTGGCGACTCACTTCAGCAGAGTTCGTGCACCAGAGACTGTTGATGTAGATGCACAAACCGCCTCCGCGGCTCTTACCGGACAAAGAGGCTTCTCTGTCGGCCCGATAGCATGCTAGCCCGTTGAGCTGGATAGCTGAGTCCGCGATCTCCGCGTTCAGCCACGTTTCCGTGAAGATAAAAACGCAGCAGTTCTTTATCTCACGCTGGGTTGATTGCTGAAGCCACAGAAAGTCCATTTTGTTCTCTAGTTAGCGGACATTGGAGAGCAGGACAGATGGAAGTGCCGGTCGGGCCGGGTTAGCTTTTAGCCTCGTGCTAAAGCCTGCACGCTTGCCCCGCTTCTGTTTCCGGGAACAGCGCTTACGCTTCGGCCAGCTGCGCTTTGTTGTCTCGCCCAAGCTCCGTAATATCTCCAACGGCAGATTCGGCGGAGGAATTGTGGATTTCCTTCCAATTTCAAGCAGGATATTTCAGTCGTAAGTGATACGCATCTTACTTGTTTACAAACAAAACAAAAAGTACACAAAACGGACGAGAATCAGTATAAAAACACTGAATTCCCCGGAGCGCTCTTAGCCGCCGCAAAAGAAAGCTTGACAGGAGGACTTGCATAAACCATTTATATGCAACATTTTGCAGAAAGTGGGAAATGATTTCAGCCTTGATAAAGTCGAGAAATGTAGTCAAACCAGCTACATGATAATTCACATTGTAGAGGGCAGCATGCATGGGCTGGCATCCCAGCTGGAATTGCTCCCATTCCCCTTACTGGCTGGGAAGCCAATTTAACAAAGAGATTGGACGAGGCTCCATTTCAAAGCTATTTGCTCCCCTGACCTGCTAGATGGCCCATTCAGATACCCACACAGAATATTGTGAACTGCAGTGCAGTGGTGCAACCCTGGTGGGGTTCATGGGTGCAACCAGAAGGTGCTGCAGGAAGTTATGCTCCCTACTTTATGGGAGCTCCTATTGACTCAGAAATACTTCCATCAGGCTATGCCCTGGCACTGGAAGTACTTCCAGGTCCAAGATAAAAGGAGCTGCTCAGCCTTTTCCAGGTGAGTTGGAGTCAGCTGTGGAGGATGAACAAAACTTGTCTGGGAGTTGTGGATGTGAAGAAAAAGAGAGAGAAGAATTGTGTTTGGTATATGCCAATTTTGAAGCCTTTCTGTAAGGTATTATTATTATTAGTAAACGTTTCATTTTTATCGGGACTTGCATCTGTGTTGGGGGTTTATCTGTCTGGGGTTTGGGAACCTGCAACACCCCCTGTTGGTCACAGGTATATTATAATTCATATCACTGAACCATTATTATAATATGACACTTATGAAACCTCAAAAGCGATGAATATGATATATTCTAGATTATAGACTCTATTTTAGTAGAGTTCTAAAGGGGCCAATGCTGTGTATTTGCAATGAAGAACTTACTGTACTTGTGTATTCCTCAGTTTATACCAGCCAACTCTTGTCACTTTCCACAATTAGACACAAAAGCTGTTGTTGTTATGCTTCAATTCTTGTGCACATAACTGGACAATCTCATGCCATACAGCCTATTTATAGCCCAATGGTTTTACACAACATGGCTTCTGCTTGAAGATTATGCAAATGGTCATATACTAATGGAGCAATCTTTTAGGGTTTGGCAGGATTTTTTTGCTCATATTGATGACTAGCTTATGAGCTGATTTAGACTTCCAAGAGCCATTCCTTTGAAACTATGTGCTGAGATGGGCCCAGTGTTAAAAAGACAGACTGCCCAAAATCGGTCAGTCATCTTTATATCCAGGTTTTGCAACAGTTGGCCTTCTGGCATCAGACACCTGTTAAAGGTACTGTAGGTGACACAATTCATTTCCATCATGCCTGCTGTGCTGGAAGCCACTGACTGACGAGGCATTACATTCACTTTCCATCTGGTTTGGGTATGCTCGAGTCAAGCATAAAAAAGCAATTTGCAGCAGCAGCATCTGGTTTTCGAAAATTTCATCGGACCAACTGACTGCTCTCATATTGAAATAAGGGCACCAAGCAAGAATTAAGTTTTAGCAGTCCAGTTCAGATTCACACCATCAAAATGATGGTGATTTACCTATTTTTTTTTGGTGGGGATTCCAGGAATGCACCCAACCTTGGCCCAACACGCACTCACAGACAAAGTCACAAAATCCAATAAGTCAAATAAATGAATGAATAATATATTAAACAGAAACTAAATATAAACATCAAATAATCAGATAACCCTCCCCTAACTCTACGGCAATACCAAACAACACACAACAATAAACACCTAACAAAAAACACCCACATGCCCAATGTCCCAATGCAGCAGTAACAAAGGAAGTAAAAGGTGATGATCCCAGGAACATCTTTCTGTAAATAATGTAATAGACAGTCCAACCGCTAGTCTTGATGCAGTGAGGAGTGATATTTGAAAGCACAATGTCCAGTCCAACACTACTCACATGGCAGGCAGACACGAGACAGTCCATACATCCTTACAGGTTCACGATCCAGGGTATAAACGATATTCCACAGGGGTTATGGCAGACAAGACAAATAGGTGAACAGAAACATAGAACACTACTTCCTTTGTTGCTTAGCCAGGTCCTTTTTAAGATTCCCACGGCCCTATCTTGTCCGCAGCAGCCCCTCCGTTCTCAGGGCAATACCTTCGGGGCAGCTGGGAAGTGAAGTCCTTTAAGTTGTAGCACTGCTACAAAGTTGCTTTTTCTAACCGTAAGCAGTTACATTCCCATAATGCACTAATCATAATGTGGTTATCTAACTCAAAGGCACACTGTAAATGAAAAAACGCTACTTAAAATCAAACCTGCAGTATTGTTTATTAATTTCCTCATTACTTACCATTAGCAATATATTAGCCGTTCTGCTTTACTTTCTAAAGCAAACAACGAACCTGATCAACTGTACAGACAGCGACTTTATTTTTCCAGTGAAAATCTTTAGATCCCATCAGCCCATTTCTTTCCCAGAAACACATGGCTTGCACATCCTTTACAACCCAGAGTGCTTTTTGAAAAGTGGCAAATCCAGACAGTAGGTGACATCAAGTTTTATTTATAACTTAAAGGCGTTATTTTCCTAGGTTGTTTCTAATTAAGATGTTGTTCTTGTCTTGTTGCTGGTTATTGATGTGAAATAATCAAACAAATTTTATTTTACATAGCCTGCTAGTTAGGAAGTGGGTTTCAGCCTTGGCCTGGTCACATTTTCCTTGTGCATGATGTTTATGTCAAGTTAAATCAACTTTACATTGCTGTATGGATCAGTATGCGTCCTGATGGACTGGCATCCCAAGGGATGGTACTTACTTTGCACCCAAAGCTGCTGGGATTAACTTCAGACCCTAAAGTTTAAAACTGAATTAACCTGCTGTAAAAATGAGTGGATGGCTGGTCTTTTCCAGATGACATTAGTGTAAGATTCTTTACAAAACACAGACCAACCACAAAACAATACAAAACAATTCAAGTACTTAATAAACCGTAAAATATAATAAAACCCCTGTATGCGTCCAGGTGCCCGTGTGTGTGTGTCTTCTAGTGAAGTGCGCATGTGCGGGGCTCGGTGCAATGTGCACGCACTGGAACCTGGGCACACAGTGAATGGCGTAGCCGCGGCAGCGCATGATAAGCTAAGGGACAGCATTGCTGGGGAGAGTGCTGATTGGGTAGTTGCGGCTGCGCACATAAAATCCGTTGCTGGGGAGACGCCACACATACTGCCCCGCGCATGTTCACTAACTAACTATCTACTAACAACATGCCCCCCCAAAAAAGGACACGTCAAGCAGGACAAAAGACACAGACACTCAAATCGTATATAAGCAACATCTCCTGGAAGAACGGTCAGCTCAGCAAGTAAACATCAACAAAAGAAAAGGCTGAAAGACAAAGGAAAATAAGAGCAAATAAATCGATTGAAGAAAAAGAAAATGAGTGTCAGAATAATCCCTGTATTAATTTGGCTCCATCCTCTTAACTAATTTACCCTTTACCTTAAAGAAGGCGACAATTTCCAGTTACATTAGCCTTTGCCATAACAATTAATAAAGCTCAAGGGCAAACCTTAGAAAAAGTTGGCATTTACTTGCCAGAACCAGTATTCAGCCACGGTCAGTTATATGTTGCATTATCAAGAGTTAGAAGTTTTACAGATTTTGTTGTCAGAGTTGTAGATAGTCCTGAACAAGGCAAACTATTGCCAAACTCGGACAGAGTATTTACAAAAAATGTTGTCTATAATGAAATTTTATTGAAAAATTTCATGAGGTAAAAAAATGAAAACTTTTTCCTAAATATCTTCTTCAGATATTGTGTATTACAGATTGTTACAAAGTTTTACACTAAGGCAATATTAATTATACTTACTGTATTGTCATATACGTTTCTATTTTATTTTTAATATTATTTTACTTTAGGCTTCTTGCAAAAATATTTTTAACAAAAAAAATTAAGACAACAAACAGAATGAGGTCAAGGTCCCTTGCCATTTAATATAGACTGTTCCTACTAATGTTTATACAATACTGTTCTAGCGCCCATTATTTTAACGGGCTTAATGTCTAGTAAAATATAAATACTAAAGCACTACTCAAATGGTTATTTGTTTTACACAATGAGATGATAAAGTAATTATTACTGAAGGATATCTATAATTTTAATCCCATCCTTTTCAGGGACTGCTGATTCACGTCTCAGTAAAGATTACAGAGACTTTCATCTTCTACAAAAATACTAGTCCTAATTCGAAACTTTGTTAAACAGGACCTGTCCGATTTTCCTCACTTCCCACCTACTTCTATACCGGAAAAAATATTGTTCACTCTCGAGGACTCAGAAAGCATTTCTGTAATGTATAAACCTATTTTACAGTCCCTCCCTTTCAAAGTTCCAAGAGAACAATGGGAAAAGGATCTCTCACTAAACATCTCAGAAAAGGAGTAGAAAGTAGCAATACACAGAATTCACCCGAGCTCCATATGCACAAAGCATAGAATTATTCAACTTAAAATTATATATATTGAGCACATCTCTCTTGTTTAGAATTGTCCAAAATGTTTCCAGGGCAAGATCCAACCTGTGAACGCTGCAATCAAGCTCCAGCCTCACTGGGTCACATTTGTGGGCCTGCCCCAAATTAACATCATTCTAGACCAAATTTTTTAAATGCCTTTCAGACAGACTTGGTGCCAAAATCCCTCCTAACCCACTAACAGCTGTGTTGGTGGGCTCACAGATGGGCTTAAAGTGGAGAAGGACAAACAAACTGTGATTGCCTTTACTACACTATTGGCACGTAGACTTATCTTTCCCAACTGGAAGAATTCTAACTCTCCTCTTTTAAGTCAGTGGGTAACTGATTGGAAAAAATCAAATTCTCACTTAGAGGATCGGTGCAGAACTTTTTCAAAACCTGCCAGAATCTAATCAATAAAATTTTAATCAATCAATCTAATCAATAACAGTTCTCTCTCCCCTTTTACTCCATTTAACTTTATTCATTTATCATTTTATCTATTAATTTGTCTTTACTAGCATAAAGTTTTAGACTGCTGGCCTAGATCTCTTTCTCAGGGATGTGGGTTGATTTGTTTCAAACCTTTTTCTATTTTTTCTTTTTGTAAAACTCGAGTTATTTGTATGAAGTGTTATTTGATTTGAATAAATTGAATAAAATTAAAATAAATAAATAAATACTAGTCCTGTGCAAATAGACATGTCAATAAAAATGCTGAAATTTTCTATATAAGGAATTTCGCCACGGATTTTAGAGGTTTTCACAGAGAAAATCACATTGAACAGCTTCAAACTGATTCATACTGCCTTGGTCAAGTGGATGAGTTTGTGGACAAAAAACTACCAAATGCAGAATTCTTAGCAGAGGATTAATGCTTGCAGCATCATTAGGTAAACAACCTTCTACAGCCTTCTAAAATCCTCCACTAAAAGCACAGAGGAAATACCTTTTTTACAAGAAATGGCGAAATTTTACCAACATGTTGATTCGCACAGGACTAGTTTCACCTTTGATTATTTTATTTATTTTATACAAGTTAAAAGACTCCATAATCTTTACTGACATTTGAACATGCAGTCCGGGAAAAGATGCTGGATGAGTGATTTGAGCAGGACTAAAATTACTGGAGTCCTCCAGAAATAACTATTTTACCCATCTACCTGGTACAAAACTAATTCAGTCTAGATAGGCGTAAGAAATAATAATAGATATGTTAGCACCACTTTGAAATTAAATATCAGTTTACAAAACATCAGACTTGACATTCACAAAAAGGTGAAAAAGTGTCATTTAGGGATTAAGATAAGTGCAGCATTATTCACCCACCTATTATCAAATGCATTTAATTTATTTCGGGCTTACGTGAGTTAGTGTTTATCCCAGTCCCTTCACCAGGTTGTCCCCGATGCTGCCATACTCCAACAGTTCTGAAATGGCTTGGATAATGAAAGGATAGAAGTTTTTAGTACAAAATTATTAGCAAGCTGCTCACAGTAATCTGCCTGCTACTATAAGAGATGCCCGTTTTGGTCTCAGTTTTCAAATCCCGACTGAAGACTCACTACTTCAGTTTAGTGTAGCCTGACTAGAGCTGCTGATTAACTGTACAGACTGCATCTCTGTTGTTAGTCATTAGCACTAAAACATAAGTAATATGATAGTTATAATTTGATACTAACCCTCACCTATTCTGTTTCTCTTCTCGGTACTCAAATGTGGCACTTGGTGTCTCAGCCCACCTGCCAAGTTGTTTTGCCTGCCTAAGGTAAAATCATCTCTGATGAAGGATTGCGGTAATCGTCAGGTAGAGGGGTCCTTTTATCATATTGGCTGGCCCAGCACTGTTTCAGCTGTGGAATGTCCAGTAGGGGGCAGGAAGCTTGATAACTGAGGTCTCCAGGACTCTAAACAAATCCAAATCATATTATGTGATATCATCTACTGTTGAATTCTGTTCTGTACTTATATCCATCCATCCTCTTCCGCTTATCCGGGGTCGGGTCGCGGGGGCAGCAGCTTAAGCAGAGGCCCAGACTTCCCTCTCCCCGGCCACTTCTTCCAGCTCTTCCGGGAGAATCCCAAGGCGTTCCCAGGCCAGCCGGGAGACATAGTCCCTCCTTCCCCAGGGCCTCCTCCTGGTTGGATGTGCCCAGAACACCTCACCAGGGAGGCGTCCAGGAGGCATCCTGATCAGATGCCCGAGCCACCTCATCTGACTCCTCTCGATGCGGAGGAGTAGCGGCTCTACTTTGAGCCCCTCCTGGATGACTGAGCTTCTCACCCTATCTTTAAGGGAAAGCCCAGACACCCTGCGGAGGAAACTAATTTCAGCCGCTTGTATTCGCGATTTCATTCTTTCGGTCACTACCCATAGCTCATAACCATAGGTGAGGGTAGGAACGTAGATCGACTGGTAAATTGAGAGCTTTGCCTTACGGCTCTGCTCCTTTTTCACCACGACAGACCGATGCAGAGCCTGCATCTCTGCAGATGCCGCACCGATCCGCCTGTCGATCTCACGGTCCTTTCTTCCCTCACTCGTGAACAAGACCCCGAGATACTTGAACTCCTCCACTTGGGGCAGGATCTGTCCCAGAACCCTGAGAGGGCACTCCACCCTTTTCCGGCTGAGGACCATGGTCTCGGATTTGGTGGTGCTGATTCTCATCCCAGCCGCTTCATACTCGGCTGCAAACCATTCTGTACTTACAATATTTTTATATTACTATTATACTGTATTGTGGATTACTTGTATTTTGTTGTGTGTATTGTATTGACCCCCTTCTCTTTAACACCCATTGCACGACCAACCTACCTGGAACGGGGGCTCTCTTTGAACTGCCTTTCCCAAGGTTTCTTCCATTTTTTTCCCTACTGGGGTTTTTGTTTGGGAGTTTTTTCTTGTCTTCTTAGAGAGTCAAGGCCGGGGGGCTATCAAAAGGCAGGGCCTGTTAAAGCCCATTGTGGCACTTCTTGTGTGATTTTGGGCTGTGCAAAAATAAATTGTATTGTATTGTAATAATGACAACAACATGGGCCTCATCCCACTGTCTTTAAAACTGACTATTGTCATTCAGATATTTTACTTTCATTACTAAAATACCCTACTGTATACTCGACCAATAAATTCTTAGCTGGGCATAATGTCATCATTAAACATGATGTTTCTTCTTGAAGCAATATCTGCTCTGTAGAGTTCTTTAACTCAGTTTGGGTCAAATGACAGTCATCTGCATATTTACAAGTAAAACAGAACTTGGCATATGTTGCTTAGCATTCTTTAAACCTTATAATGCCCTGGATTGTTTAACTTTAAATTTACCTGTATTTGTGCCTGGAAAAGTAATAAACAAAAACACTAAGATACTGTAATGAGTGTATCTCACCAAAATGTTGTCTTTCTCATAATCAAGCCACTGTTCACTGTCTAAAACAATAAATGCTCAAAGCATAGCATAACATATTGCAATAAATCCCACTTAATCCAATCCAGGATCTCAGGCACGTTCAAGCCTATCTTGAAAGCTCTGTGCACAGAGCACATCCACACTCACACAGGACCAAATTAAAATCACTAAATGACCTAACAGTAATGCATACTGTAGGTCTTTGTGGATGAGGAAGGAAAACCCATGCAGGCAAATGGAGAACAATCCAAATCTGTGTGGACAATGACTGGCCCAGGATAGTATCTGTGAGGCAGCAGAACCAACCAGTGTGCCACCTTGCAGCCACATTAAATACCCTTTATGTTATAGTTGCAAGACATGGCCACTCATAAAAGCAGATAGAAGAAAAAAAGATGCCTTCAAGCTGTGGTGCTGGGGAAGACTTCTACAAATCCAATGGACAGCTAGGATGTTCTTGCTCAAATAAACCCAGAGTTGTCCCTGGAAGACAAGATCAACAGACAGAAAACCAACCTATTTTGGACATGTGCTGAGGGCAAATTCACTAGAATAGGAGGTGCTAATCAGAATGGTCAATGGTAAAAGGAAGCAAGGGAGACCAAAGGTCCGTTGGCTGGATATCACCAAGAATGACACAGGAATGAACATCAAGCAACTAAAAGAAGCTGTGGAAAACAGTGAAGCATGGCGAGGACTGGCCTACAGAGTATCCAAGCGCTGGACACAACTGAATGGATAGTAGTAGTAGTATTAAGTTAAAATTAAAAGCCCCTGTTCAATAAAAATGTTATTGTGTTACCAGTTATGTTTTATTGCCCTATCTACAATTAAACATAAAATATTTAGTATTTTTGGAGTGGAAGAGAAAATTTCAAAAGCTGAAAAGGACAAGTATATATCAAAAAGTAGGGTCAGCTGAATTTGTGCACTTGTATAAAGGCTTAACCTTTAAGAATAAAGCAATGACTTAGTCAAGTGTTACATTTCCGCATTATCTACAACCTTCTCCTGGGATTGTTTCACCATGTTAATAAGATATTATACTCTTCAAGAAATTTGCTGCTGCCTGGTTCTGAAGATTCTGCAGATTGTCTATTAGTATTTTCTGAAGGATTACAGAGGCCAAAGTCACTTGTTCCAACAGGGCAGGAAGATAGATGGTCCAGCATGTTTTATGCAAAGTCTCCTAAAAACAAAGTGGTGTTCACAGCATGCTGTCAAACATTATTTTGCAGTAAGATAACTCCACAGCTAGGAAGTACTGGACATGTCCATTAAATGGCCTGCTACAACTGCCATAACATGTGACCAGAGAACTTCTACATTTGACCATGTCTCAGGATGACTTGACACCTTCAATGTGATGTACTCAGCAGTAGATGTTCTGTTGCTTCTTATAGGCTGATGCTTAACCTTACATAAAGCCTTAACAACTGTCTTTTCAGGCAAGTCGCACAAGCTGTGTTCAAATTGTGAGCAGACCTTTCTCAGTTTTAACTAGTGTTCATTAAAAGTTTATTTTAATTACTAACTTATTTCTTTTATTTGTTCAGTTCAACCAAATTTTGATCTACAAAAAGTGAGAAGACTTAGCTTACATTTTGAAATATATTCCATTTTTGAGTTTTTTTTTAATATCTCCATGAAAAGCAGCCTTAATAGAACTTTTCTTACATTTGAATTAACTTTGAATCTCTTTGGTTTTCACACATTACCTTGTGCTACGTTTGTGTTTAAATCTGAGTACCTTGGGGTGGTGTGTTTGCTTTATAAGAACACATATTAATTTATTAACTTTAGAATACACAAGAATTTGGTTATCATTCAAAGAAGCACAGTTTTCCACTTCAATTTATTACAGCAATGTACAAATGCTTTATTTATTTATTGCCTTGCACAATTTATTCTAGCATCACTGCAACAGTCAGGAGGATGAAGTACAGCAGTACAGTAAGCCATCTGTGTGCCTTTTAAAATTTATGCAAGACAACTGCATACATCAGTGTGAAACCACAAAAGGAATTACTAATTACAAGCACTCAGTTGCAAGAATGCATACTGTTATTAATGTTTGAATTCTTGTGTTACTTTAATTAACTTACTAGTGTCTGTTTTTATGGTTATGATTACATTTTTGCTACTAGATTATTTTGTAAATTATTTTGAGCTACATTTAGTATATGAAATCTGCATATATAAATATATTATTATTAGAATTAGTACATCCCTATTTTTAGGTATTTTTGGTAGGTATGTTGTCTAGCAATGTTGCCTCACAAAGCCCTGCATTTGAGTCTCACTGTCTGTGAAATCTGCACATTTCCCCCCATGTCTGTATGCCTTTTCTTCCGAATATATTCCAGTTTCCTCATATCTTGGTGAGAAGTATGTTTTGTGGCACTTCTGATTTGCCCCATATATCAGTGTAGGAAATTAAGAGAGATTTAGCTAATCTGTTAATTAATTATCAGTTTTTCCTTAAATAATTCGGTAAGGCTCCTACTTTCTTTACCTTAATATTGTCTGCTTTAGGAGGGGGACTCTGGCCATTACACTAATATAAAGGTAACACACTCATTTTAAGACACAGAATAATGCAGTTTTTTATGAACACAATGATTATATATATATATATATATATATATATATATATATATATATATATATATATATATATATAGTATATATATATATATATATATATATATACACTAGCAGAATACCCGCGCTTCACAGCGGAGAAGTAGTGTGTTAAAGAAGTTATGAAAAAGAAAAGGAAACATTTTAAAAATAACATAAGATGATTGTTAATGTAATTGTTTTGTCACTGATATGAGTGTTACTTTCATATATATAGACACAGACACACACATATACATATATATGCATATATATACATATACATATATATATATACATATACACATATACATATACATATATAGCAAAATACCCACGCTTTGCAGCGGAGAAGTAGTGTGTTAAAGAAGTAATGAAAAAGAAAAGGAAACATTTTAATAATAACGTAACATGATTGACAATGTAATTGTTTTGTCACTGTTATGAGTGTCGCTGGCATATATATATATATATATATATATATATATATATAGCTATATATATTGTCGAGGGTGCCAGGGGCCATGACCCTGCCGGGACGCCTTGGAGGACCGGAAGTGGGCATGTGCCCATCTGGGATCACGTGGGGGCTGCCTTCCTGGTTGCTTTGGGGGCCACAGATTCAGGGCATGGAAGCCCCACCCTGTAGGGGCCCGTGGTCACCGCCAGGAGGCGCCCCAATGTCTTGGGGACCCTGGACCTCAGCACTACTTCCGCCACACCAGGAAGTGCTGGGGGGAAGAGAAGCAGGGACACCCGGAGAGCTTCCGGAAGAACAGCCGGCACTTTCGCCAGACTGGGGCGTGTCAGCAGGAGATTGCTGGGGAGCACCTTTAGCTCATCTGGGTATGGATAAAAGGGGCCGCCTCCCTTCATTCAGGGATGGTGACAATGATGGTGTCTGCCTGTCTGTGTCCGGGTCAACCTCCACAATATATATACAGTAATCCCTCCTCGATCGCGGGGGTTGCGTTCCAGAACCCCCCGCGATAGACGAAAATCCGCGAAGTAGAAACCATATGTTTGTGTAGTTATTTTTATATATTTTAAGCCCTTATAAACTCTCCCACACTGTTAACATTATTAGAGCCCTCTACACATGAAATAACACCCTTTAGTCAAAAGTTTAAACTGTCCTCCATGACAAGACAGAGATGACAGTTCTTTCTCACAATTAAAAGAATGCAAATAGATCATCTTCTCATCAGGAGCAGAGAATTTCAGAGGGAGAGAGAGAGAGAGCGCTCGCAAAGAAAAGCAAACAATCAAAAAATCAATACTTGTGCTTTTAAGTTTGCGGCATTTTAGAGGAGCGTTAGTATCTTCTAAGCAAACAGCCTCTGTGCAAACAGCCCCTTTGCTCACATCTCCTCCGTCAGGCGCAGAGAACGTCAGAGAGAGAGAGAGAGCGAGATTAAAGCAACAATCAAAAAATCAATACGTGTGCTTTTGTGCTTTTAAATATGCCGAGCACCGCAATAATGCAGCATTTTTTTAGAGGAGCGTCAGTATCTTTTAAGCAAACAGCCTCTGTGCAAACAGCCCCTCCGTCAGGCGCAGAGAATGTCAGAGAGGGTGAGAGAGAGGCAGAGACAAGCAAACAATCAAGCTCCGCGCGGGATGCATATCTTATAGCATTGAGGAGTTTTAGTTAATATGTAATACATGCTCTGATTGGGTAGCTTCTAAGCCATCCGCCAATAGCGTCCCTTGTATGAAATCAACAGGGCAAACAAACTGAGGAAGCGTGTAGCATAAATTAAAAGACCCACTGTCTGCAGAAATCCGTGAACCAGCGAAAAATCTGTGATATATATTTAGATGTGCTTACATTTAAAATCCGCGATAGAGTGAAACCGTGAAAGTCGAAGCGCGATATAGCGAGGGATTACTGTATATATATATATATATATATATATTGTGGCAGTAGGGGGCGCTAGTGCTCCCTTGAACCCGCAGGTACAACTCCAGACACCAGGTAAAAGTCAAAGACTCTTTATTTTCGTCTTCCACCAATGTGTACCAAGCACCTTCCACACTACTCATACAAAACAACAATAAACTAAATATTCTCTCTCCTCCTCGCCCAGACACTTTGCTCCTCTCCCTCCCAGCACAGCTCAGCGTCTGGACTGAGGCATCGTCCCTTTATAGCCCCTGACCCGGAGGTGTTCCTGTCCAATTAAGCCCATAGTTCTTTATTACTTCCGGGTCAGGGTAAACAGTCCTTTTCTTTAACCCGGGAGCATGTCGTTCCTTCCTGTCACATGACCGTGACGTACTCCCGGGTTATAGGGCACACAACAGCCCATGAGCCCCTACAGCACTCCCGGTGGTCCCCAAGGTATCCAGCAGGGCTGTGTAAAAACACTGCATAGTCCATAAGGCTCTGCTGGAACTCTTGGCACGATTCTGCTGTCGGGAGAGCTCCCCCGGGCGGCCTGGGGGTGAGGGCCGGAGCACAAAGCCGGCAGTCCTCCACAATATACATACATATCTATATATATATATATATATATATATATATATATATATATAAATATCTATCTATCTATATCTATATATCTATCTATGTATCTGTATAATCTATATATCTATATCTATCTATATATGTATATGCATATCTATATATCTATCTACTTGAATATATCTATCTATATGTATATATCTATATTATCTATATATGTATATCTATATCTATATCTATATATCTCCTTTGGGGTGCGAGCAGCTGTTGCTGGGGGTGCCAGAATCCATTGAGGAAGAAAAATTAAAAACATTATTTGTACAAATTTTAATTTAATTATCCATTCCTAAATAATTAAATGGGCAGGCTATTTTGTATCAGTGCAATACGCTGCTTGTTAAAACAGATGACTCCTAATCTTACGTGCACTTAGTGCTGCGTGGGTATTATGAACTATACTATCTATTTAAATTTTAAATATAAGTAATTTTTATTTGGTCGACAGAAATATGTTTAGTAGGAATGAAAGTTAAATTTAATCATCATTGCATAAATTTTTCTTCACCATAGAAATTTAAAGACTAAATTCAACTTCCATTCCTACCAAAGATATTTCTGGCGACTAAATAGAACCTACTTATATCCAAAATCGAGCTATTGAGCTGTCGTCTGCCTGCCTGCCTGAATAAGTTACCCTCGCTTCGCTCTTACTTTTTTACCGTTCATTTAATCATGGCTAGTCGGGAAAAATTATAACATGGAAGGAGGATTACACTGAGTATGGCTTTACCAAAACAATTATTGATGGCGAATAAAGTATCTATTATTCATAAAGCTTCAATTGGTGATCTGTTTTTCTGTGTTAACCTCATATTTTTTCATACTTCTTCTCAAACCAAGGGGGTGCGAGGGTAAAATGAATCGGGAAGCGCTGATATATATATATTGAAATATTTTTACTGTCAAATAATGCAAAAAGTAGGCAGCACGTGCTTCGCCCCTAAGTCTGGGCTCATCAGGCAGTACACACTCACTGCACCCCTTCTCGGGAATCGAACCTCGGACGTCAGCGCTAGAGGCGAAGCCTCTCATGTTGCCAGGGTGTGTGGTTCGTTTATTTGACAGTATGTAGATCGGGGTGTGTATATATATATATATATATATATATATATATATATATATATATATATATATATATATATATATATATATTACTTTTGATAATGCAATGTATAGTTTTGTCCAGGAGGAAAGCAATCTTGCCTGAAATCAACAGCAACCTTTTGTAGGGTGTGTCTCTGAGACTTATTAATTGTCATTGCAGAGCCTTACTGGAAATTTGAGGCATTTCAATTGAAATGGGAGATCAGAGGGTATAACGGTGACGCGAGGCATACATTGAGTGTGGAGAAACTCTAGAGACAGCGTGTGTATTAACTTGTGGATTTTTCTGTGAGTATTTGGTGGCAGTGTGACGAAGTTGCTTCGGAAGAAGGCGTTAGCCGCGGAAATCAGCTCACAGCGAAATGAGTTGAATGGGAGGGAAGATGATGACGTCACTCCCCCACCCGCCTTAACTATCAATTCCCGGAATTTGCATAAGCACAGCCGTTCACCAGCAATTTGAACTTAGTTACAAAGTGATCAAAACTGTCGTTTATACCCTGCATCCTCTCATTAAACTTGTATCCCGCATTAGCCGTGGGCATGACAAACGCCAGCGGCAGCCTGTCTATGAACTTAATTTAAACTTTAGGTTTAAACCATGCTTTGTTTCTGAAGTAGCTGCAGTCATGAATATGCTTGTACAGTATGTGTCACTCACTCGCTTCATATTGTTTCACTGCTTTCTCAGTTGTATAATGCATGTTTTCTTCAGCGGTTTTTGGAGCTCTTCCTTGGAGAATTGGTGATGAGTCAGTGAGGGCTTTGCCTTTTATTACTATAGATATATATATTCTATATAAATAATTTATGTCGTCCCCTGCATATTAGTGAAACTGGACAGTGATGAGGGCTCTGCCCGGCTCCCCACTTCTGACGTCACGCTTCTCCCTCTCCTCAGCCCGCAGCCTCTGTCTCGGATTAGCGCAAATATATCACTCCTGAAAGTGAACTATGATTCTTTGCGTAATGAGAGAAGTCACAAATGTTCAAGCAAATAGAAAAAATAAACGATCTAAATCCTGTGATGGACAGCCGACATTTCAGTCTGGCTGGGACATCCCTCAACAGAGAAAAGAAAGAAGAGCAGCCTTTTCAGGGTACTGCATCCCCTAAGATGCTAAATGGCAGCTCCCCTGGACAGAAATGGTTCCCCAGATTCCCTCAGGGCAGCATGGGACATGGAGTCAGTTTCTTCAGCCCTGTTGGATGCCGGGGGTGCTGCCTGTGGGAGCTCACCAAGAACCTGGGGAATATTATTACTACACCAACCCGGAAGTACTTCGAAGTCACGAGGACGGAAGCCCGCAGTACTTCCGGGATATTTAAGGAAGGACGATGTAGCGTTTGACCCAGAGAAGGAATACTTCCAGGTAATTAACTATTTAAAGGATGATGGGAAACCCAGCAAATTGAGCCGGAGTTGGGAGGGAGTGTGACGGAGCTGCTGGGAGTGGAGGATTTGTGTTATTGTGATTATTGATTATTATTATTATTATTGATAGAAGAATTGTGGAGTGTGTGGTGCTTTGGGCACTTTATTTAAAAGAATTATTAAAATTATTCTTAGTGCTTTTACAAGTGTGTCTTGGACGTCTGTCTGGTGGGTTTCACGGGGCAACAGCAGCCCCTAGCGTCCACATCCGTTAAGTGTTTTTCGCATAAGCAGAGGTAAGGAATGCCCCAAGGCTGGCGTATGAGTGAGGAGGTCGCCATCTCCCTCCCCTCGACCCACTGTGTGTCTCTCGGATTCGCACAAATAAATTGGTACCATAAGCAAACTATGATACATGCAATGAGAGAAGTCACAAAATCAACAGGAATGTTTAAGCAAATTATAGAAAAAAACCTGTTTTAAATCTGTTAAGTAGTTCTATTGTGAAATTGGACAGGTACACAGACAGACAGACACACACACAGACAGATATTGGATTTAATATATATAGAGATATATGATTACAGACATTATTGCAGAAATATAGCTGTATATAGATACTGATATATAAGATAGGAGGCAGACAGAATAAGCAGACAAACATAAACACATAGAGTCTTCCTGTTTACTGGTTATATAGGGTTCTCATTTATCTTGGCACAGATAAATAGTTTAACAATACCAAGTCTTTAAGATGAGGTCTGATGTTGTATGGAGTTTTGTTTTTGTTGCTACTCCAGGTTCAAATGGAAGAATCTTGTGGCGATGGAATGCACTCTTTCTCTTTGCTGCAAGATCTGTTGTCTGTGCTGTGCTGTACTTTTTACTTCAGTTCTCTTTCTCCTTTGTCTTCTGTAGGTTCATAGGGAAAAGCATTACTCTTTGTGCACAGGAGTTTAGATGTTGAGGTTCCCTTCTTGAAGTAGAACCTGCTTCTCTGTTTTCAGACTTAACTTAGTGCTTGGCTTGGAGGACTAGATCTCAAAATTATAGTCCACAAAGAAAATAAAGTCATTTCCAGCTACAAAACCATGGCCTGCTCATATGTGACTTATTCTGTCGATCACAGTTGTCATTTTTTAAAATGTTGGTCTTTGTTGTGGCTTGAGTCCATTTTTCATCTTCTGGCTCAAAAAGTCTGCAGAGGCACTTCTGCAAAGATGTCAGTTCAGCTCTGATTTACACCTTTGTTATCAGATCATGTGCAGGCTGGTCCTGGTAAGAAGAGTTCAGTACTTTATTTTGGATTGTAAGTTGGGGAAGGTGAAACCAGATGTCTGCATCCCCGCACAGTTTGCCTCTAAAGCTGAGCCCACATTTTCCTCCATCAGTATAACTATATGAACCTTTTAAAGGAATGACACCTTAATCAGCATTATGTTCATTTTAATTCTGTTTAGCTCTAACAGTTTTTATTGTCAACACTAGAATCCCTGAAGTCTATGAAAAAACTTGTAATCCTGGGCCACCTTAAATTCTTTGCACCTTCTTATCAGCGTCTTTTGTTTTGTAATGTGTCGATCAGTACAAGCAGCAAGCAGCCTGATATCCTATCCCCCCCACCACTGGAGCTCAACTCGACAAAGGGTTCTCCCAGCTCAAGTCTTGTTTATCTGTATGTAAGGTGCCTGGAGTTGTATAGGGTAAATAATATATCATTATCTGGAACACATACAGTACATTTCATGTGTGTTCAATGTCTACAACAGTGTGCGACTTTTGATCAATTTCTTTGTATATCTTATTACTTTCCATTCCATTATTATTTACGTATCTGTCTAATACATGAGAAGAAATATGAGACTGCAGCCATGAACGTTTTAAGTGCATGGACTGGTGGCACGTTTTTAGGTAGAAACCTTGTAGGCGGAGCCTTTTCAGTGGCAAATTTTGACACAATTCATTTGAGAATCATGTCTGGACCCACAAGACTAGGACCACAGTAACTACCTGGCCTCCAGAATACATCCTTGTCCTGGCTCCATTGGTGGGTCCTAGAATTTTTTTTGGATCATACTCTTTTGTTTTTTCTGTAATTGATTACAATAGTCACTTCTGGATCATTCTTAGTCTGATTCCTCCCTTAGACCAGGGGCCTCATGTATAACGCCGTGCGTAGAACTCGCACTATAACATGGCGTAAGCACAAAAGCCGAAATGTGCTTACGCACAGAAAAATCCAGATGTAGGAATCTGTGCGTACTCCAACTTCCACGTTCTTCTGCTACATAAATCCCGATCAGCGTGAAAACTAACGCTCGTGCACGCACTTTATGTAACGCCCCAAATCCTCCCAGAATTACGCCTATTTGAATATGCAAATCAATATAAATCGCCCTTAAGCGCAGCCTTCTGTGAAAAGACAATGGGAAAAGCACGGGGAAAATATAAGAATTTCAGCGAATACCAAGTGGAGGCAAAGGAAAAACATACTATTTGTTCAAATAAACCGGGGTATAATCAACAAAATGAAGTTGATTGAGTGATATAGCGTGTGGGAGAAACTTGAAAGCTCACATTCACAAATCGCACAGTGCCGGAAATAAAAAGAAGTCACATATCAAAGTCGCCGTGAAAAGCCGAGTTGTAAGCCCACTGTCTGAGTGTCATATGAAAGCTTATTAGAGTACAGAGAAAAAAGGCACACAGTGAGGAAAAAGCACGAAATGTCAACTTCAATCTCGACATTTCCACTTTAATTACGTAGTTTATTTTGTAGAACATCATAAACGTCATCTTAAAATCGTTTAACCAGTTTCTCAAATCACATTGTAATTTAAAGTAGCATGTTAAATGCTTTGTTTTGTATTTGATCTTCTATGTGCTCTATGTGTGTGAATCACTACTTGCTTTTTAAACCGGCTCTCTTCATCCAACTGGACACAGAATCCATTACATTCGTAATATTACAGTTCTCTGAATAACTAAAATACTGAGATGTATAAGTGATATAATTTTCATGATGATAGGAGTTAAAGCACGTTATTAAACATGTGTTTCACTTCGATGAAATAATTTATTGCAGCAGTACTCAGGGGCTCTAGGCTTGTGGTGGCAATCGGTGGCTCCTTCCCGCCCGTCAGTAAGGTAGCTTATGCACAGTGGATGGCTGCATAGCCGCCTCGTGCTAATGACACAAGCATTTAACTTTTGCCGAAGTTTGTCGCTGTGTTTTTAGCTGTGTTGTTATTTTCTCTTTCTGTTTTATATTCAATATATATTGGTGTAGCCATCACTGCAGTCAGTGCTTTTCTTTACCCAAGTAACCGATCGCCATACAATCAGCTCTGTAATAGATGTTAAGCCATCTGTAAGCTTAGCGCCGATTCTTCAAAACGTTTAAAGAACATTGAAATATCTTCGTAGTACATGTTTAATTATTCTATCCTTAACGACACTCCCAGTGAAGAATATAGATTATTTAAATGAAGTTAAAGTTTTATCTGTATAATTTAATAAACATTTTTTGCTGAATTTCACCTTATAAATGATATCGTTTCTGTTTCTGAACCGCGAGGTCTGTACAGGAAAGGCTTTAAAACATTTTGCAGTGGCTGAGACAGCGTGTCCTTAAAGCTGTATATCAATAATTCCCTTTCCGATCAGCTGCTGCTGTGATTCACACTCAGATACAGTGATATAAATACTCTGAGTGGTGCAGTGAGAGAAATATGGAAAAAGATGATCCGCTGTGGCAACTCCTAACAAGAGGAGCTGAAAGAAGAAGGAGAAGAAGTGAGAGTAACAACGCTAAAGCAGTTATGGTATTTGGAATACTATGGCTGTTCCCTCTACCATTATATTGTTACAAGTTAATTACAATCAGATGCATTACACTAATAAACAATATGCGGTTAGTTTCGGTGTATTTATAAAGCCGCGTCAGGAAAATAAGGTGTAACCACACAGGAACAGTAGCACTGCTTTGACACTGGGTGCCGCCAGTCTGCAAAACCGAGCGGAGAACTTGCGTACGACAAGGCATGAGGTACCGTGGAAAAGTGCGTGGATTTACGCCAAGTGTAGGTTTTATACATCGCGATTTGAACGTGGAAAAGTTCTTACGCAACATTTCTGTGCGTACGCACCGTTTATACATGAGGCCCCAGGTGAATAGTGCAGTTATAAGAATGTCAGGGAAGTGAAAGTCTTTCAGCCACTCATTAGAAAGGTCCTGTGCTGGTTCCTGTAAAAAATGTGGAGGTTTTTGATGGCTGCATTTCAGACCACTATACTGTTATTTTTTAACCTGATCTCCTATGTCTGTCCAGGAATTTTACACAACCCTAGTGTCACTTACGTTCGATAAATGCTGAATCTGCCTTGCAGTTTTGAGATACCTTTCTGAACCTTCACTCATTCGTCGTGACAGAAGCCCTCTCTGTGTTTTCTTATGCTCAAAGCCTGGTTAGGCTGCTTGAGTCTACATGTAAAGTTAACAATGGACCTGATTGCACCCTTACGGCTAAGGAGAGCCAGGGTCAAGGCCAAAGTTCGGCCTTGGCTATATGACACCACTCTTGCTATCAGGCAGGAATGCAGGCAGGCTGAGCACAGGTGGAAAAAGTATAAACTCCAGGTCTGACATTAAATTATGAAAACTTGCTTGAAGCACTGCCAAGTGGTGGCAAGAACACCAAAATCACATAATCCATTGGATTTAATTGCAAATGCTGCCTCAAGACCTAGACTGCTTTTCAACAGCATAGACACTTTTTTAAATTCACCAGGCAGTGGTCTCCATATGAGCTCGCCTGAGACCTTTTAGCTATTCCGCAACTTTTTAATAGAAAAACTAAAAAGTTATTCCGCCTTACATTACCCTTCCAGGCGCAAACCACAATGAGGGGATTCCAGCTCCCTTAGGCCAGTGCATACCCAGTTTACACTCTTTAAACCAGTTTCCCTCCTCCCAGCTAGCCGATATAGCCATGCACTTGAAACCTTCCAGTTATATTCAGGATATTTTACATGCACGCCTGTTTAAAGACTCTTTTGGGGTCATCAGCCCACTTGTTTTTGCAATAATTAACAGCTGTTTAAAAATGTAGGAAATGCCAGACAATTTCAAGCATGCAGTTGTTCAGCCACTACTGAAGAAGCCTACTCTGGACAATGCAGTACTCTCAAATTACAGGCCTATCTCTAAGCTCTTTTTCTTGTCCAAAATTATGGAAAAAGTGGTTTATGTACAAATACTTTCATATGTGGAGATAAATAACTTAAACCATGTGTTTCAATCTAGCTTTAAAAAAATTAATAGTACAGAATCAGTTTTGTTGAAGATGACAAATGATATTCTACTAACCTTGGATTCAGGTTCTTGTGCTATTTTAGTGTTGCTGGATCTTAGTGCAGCTTTTGATATGGTGCAGCATGAGGTTCTATTAAAACAGCTTGAGTGTAAAGTCGGCATTTAAGGATGTGCACTGAAATGGTTTGCATCCTGCTTAAATGGTAGAGCTACGTATATCACTTAACATAGGTGATAACTTCACCCAGCCTGCTCCGCTCACTCAAGACATACCATAACGCTATATTCTGGCCCCTTTATTATTTGCATTATACTTGTTCCCCTTGGGGTCCTTATTCCAAAAAATGCCATTGATTACCTCTGTTATGCTGATGAATACCAGCTTTTATATTAAAGCCCTGACATTGTTTCATCTGTAAAGAAGTTGATGGAGTGTATTGGTGATATTAAACTCTGGATAATGAAAAAATTTCAACAACTATCTTTGGCCGTACTTTTTCTGCTAATGAAATTGGCACTCATTTAGGCTCATTGGTAGCAAAAATTTGTTATGATGTCAGGAATCTGGGTATCATCTTTGATTCTTCAGTCAGTCAGTCATTATCCAACCTGCTATATTGTAACACAGGGTCACGGGGGTCTGTTGGAGCCAATCCCAGCCAACACAGGGTGCAAGGCAGGAACAAATCAGGGGATCCACCAGCCCACTGCAGGACACACACACACACCCTCACACCAAGCACACACTAGGGACAATGTAGGATCACCAATACACCTAACCTGCATGTCTTTTGGACTGTGGAAGGAAACCCATGCAGACACGGGGAGAACATGCAAAGTCCACACAGGGAGGACCCGGGAAGCAAACCCAGGTCTCCTTATTGCAAGGCAGCAGCGCTACCACTGCGCCAACGTGCCGTCCCCTGTGATTCATCTCTAAGCTTTAACAAACACATTTCCACGGTAGTAGAATCCAGTTTTTACCAACTAAGGCAAATTAAAATCCTTCCTTTCACAGGAGAATCTGGCAACAGTGATTCATGCTTTTATTACATTGAATGATTATTGCAATTCCCTATATGTGGGGTTGCCAAGATCTGTCCTGTTGTGCCTTCAATTCTTACAGAATGCAGCAGGTAGATTTCTGGCCAGTACTAGTAAAAGAGAGCATATCTCACCTGTACTGGCCTCCCTCCATTGGCTGCCGGTGAGATTTTGGATTGACATCAAAGTTTTAATGTTTGTTTATAAGGTCTTGCACCTGCAATCTCCTTCATCCCCTCTCGGGAACGAGAGTTTTGAGGTCATCTGCTTAACTACTCCTTGCATGGCTTTTTTTAGTTATTGCTCCAAGACTTTAGAAAAATATGCCATTTCATATCAGATCTTCTCCTTTGATTGAGGTTTTTAAGACTTAGTTAAAAACCCACTTTTTCTTCACGCCATCTAGGTAGGTGAGGTCATTGGGAGGAGTAAATATTAAATATTTTTTACTAACTATTCTAGAAAATTGGTTTGTTTTATAGTAGCCTTACATTTTCTTTATACAGCACTTTGGTACAACATCCGTTATTTTTAAGTGTGCTTTATAAATAAATTTGATTGATTGATGTGAGAGAAATGATCCTAGATGGTATTTATAAAAAAGAAATAAAGAAAAATACACTACAAATGTGTCTTTTACTGGGTTTTTTTGTATGTTTTAAAAATTTTTTACATTTTTTATGGCTGCTTAGCTCTGATTTCTGTGAGCTGATGCATATGGATTACATGTAGTTATTAGTGTTGATCAGCAAAATTTGGCAAAGCAGCCAGTTTAGGATTTTTTTTATACCAGCATCCCATAATGCTTTGTGAGGCCAGTCCTCCAGAGCTATAACAACCAACATTAATTGGACCACCTCCCGGGTATATAATTCTGATCATTTGCATTACAAACTCTGTGGGACAAGTTGTCCCTCTTTGTAGCCAAATGTGCAGGCCGATCTTCGAGTTTCATGTTAATATAAGACAAGGAGGTGCTTGCCCTAGATATGCATAAAATTTAGCCATATGGTGTAGAAAGAGTGAAAACAAACCTTGAAGTAATCAGTCTCCAACAGAGGAGATTCTATGAAATAATAATAATAACAAAAGATTTATTACTACAGTAAAAACTCGATTATCCGTCCTCGATTCACCATCAGTCTCCGTTAACTGTCAGGGCAATAAAAAAACATTTTGCACACCAGCAGCAACCTGTTACTATATTACTACTGCTGTGGAGTACACAGCAAACTCTGCATGCTCCCTTGTGCTGGTGTGTAGCATTCTTGCCTATTACCACGTGTCAGGCCTCTTTTTGAAATCACAGTATCAGTTACGTACCTTCAATTTTAAATAGCATTTTGTTGCTTTTTCCTTTTATTATAATTAATCTGCTATACATTGTTAAGGCAAATAAACGTGTGTGCATGGTGTTGGAACAATGAATGATATGAAGCATGATGCCAAAAAAATGTTAAATCATGTCAAAAATGGAAACCACTGACAGTATTGTTATTCTGTATTAATGTTAATGTTCATCTGTATTGAAATTTTCTTTTTACATTTTGTTATATTATGTTTTGTCAATATATTGTGATGTACAGGCAGCTTGTGATGCGCTATGCGGGAGCAGAAATGGTGGAATGAATTCTGAAAGTTATGGGACTGGGTGAGGGACTTCTGTAAGGGGCAGATGTGTGTTTAGGCCAGTAGTTCTCAACCTATTGGGCAGGCCCCCCTAGGGGGGCGCAAAGTAACAAAAAGGGGGCGTGAAGATGTGAAAAAAAGAAAACAAGAATCAAAAATATGAAAAATACATCTATTGAAACCAAAACAAATGAACTTAAACTACATTCTGAAACTAGAAAAATAAATATAGAGTTAGATTAATGTCAATAAAAGTTAAGTAGGTATAATAAAATATGCATCTATGATATATCATTAATTAAAAAAGAACAAATTGGTACTAGTTGGCTCCTTTCAAAAAAACGATGGGAGTGGGGTGCGATTAAAACTGTTATGAAAACTCGGGTCGCCAATACGTAAAGGTTGAGAAACGCTGGTTTAGGAGATGAGTGATAGGAGAAGTTAGGAGAAAAAGGAAGGTGAGATGGAAGGAAGTTTTGAGTAGGGAGTCAGGAGGCAATTAGCTGGAGTGTTTGTGGTATAGAAGAAGACAGAACATGAGTGGCAGGAAATAATTATTTGTAGAGAAAATTATTTTATTGTTTTGGAGGTGTGCTCTGATAATCCAGATAATGGCGTATAAGACAGTGTACCGTTTGTTACACCGTTAGTCAGGGACACTTAAGACAACTCTATCATCATAATCCACTCAAATCTAGTTCACTAAGTCCTTCCCCATTGACTTTAACACTAGAATTACCAAAGCCTATGAAAAAAGTCATAATCTTGGCCCACCTTAAATCCCTTCGCACCTCTCCATCAGCATCTTTTGTTTGTAAATGTGTTGATAAGCACAAGCAGCAAGCAGCCTGCTATCCCATCCCCCCACCAACGCAGAAAGGGCAGAAAGTCCTCTCAGCTCAAGTCCGTTTACCTGCGTGTGAGTTGCCTGGAGTTGCATAGGGTAAATAAAATATCGTTATTTGGAATACATGCATTTCATGTGTGTTCCATGTCTACAACAATCTAATGTATTTAAGCAGATCATTAAAACAGAAATGTTTTTCATGTTTTAGTAATAACTGACAAAATGTAGACATGAAGTATATAATGTGTGAAGCCAGAAGTTCAAATATCAAATAAACACTTTCATAAAAGGTACAAGTATAACAAAACAAGTGCACTTTTATTCAAGAATATAAGTGCAGAAAAAGAACTTGCGTTAGGGTGCGACATTGACACACCCTTAATACGACTGCTTTGGTAGTGCAGTGGTAAGAACTGCTGACTCGTAATCGAGACGTTTGTGGTTTAATACCAGATGCCACCGTTTTGAGAAGTGAGGTTCTTTTATTCGTACTATTATAGAGTAAAAACATACATTTGATTTGAGTCTGTAACAGCCAGTATAAATTTATGGTACTTGTAAAGGTTAGCGTTTTTTTTCTTTTTTTTTTATTCTCCCAGTCACTTTCACGCTTGCCCCGATCTGACACTGCTGTTTTCAAATAAAGATGTGCTATAGCAGAGGAAGAGGGTTCTACATCGGAGAAAGAGAACAGAAGCCCTCCCTACAAGAAATGTCCACTCACATGTAAGAACAACGCAGCTGCACCAGGCATAAAGGCAAAAGATGCCGCCGTTGGATGCAGCAAGAGGTCCGGCATCATCCTGCCAGTCAGTTTGCCCCACACCTGCACTTCAACGAAACAGCTCGCCAAGGTAGCTAGCAAAGTCCTGTTTGTGATTATGTTTTGTGATGGTCTTTACATAAAAAAACATTTATATGTTACTTGTGTAAAAGCCAGATCAAATGTTATTTACCTTGATGTATTTACTTATCCTCCTACAGTGTAAAGTCACAATTAGACTGCAGAGCTCTCTGTGTTTGATCGACACAGGAAAATTGTGTTTACATAGATTATTGTAGACATGGAACACACATGAAATGCATCTATTCCAAATAACAATATATTATTTAACCTATACAACTCCCAGGCACCTCACACGCAGGTGAGATAACTTTCTGACCTTTCTGCCTTGGTGGGGGGATGGGATAGCAGGCTTCTTGCTGGTTGTCTCAATCGACACATTTATAACACAAAAGACGCTGAATGGAGAAGTGCAAAGGGATTTAAGGTGGGCTGGGATTACGAGTTTTTCCATAGGCTTTGGTAATTCTAGTGTTAATGCAGTTCACCAAGTTCAAACATTTCTATGATTTTGGGGAACTCACCGCAAAGTGAACTCGGCAATGTTTGCTCATCTATACTAATAAAAGGCAAAGCCCTCACTGACTGACTGACTCACTCACTCACTCACTGACTCATCACTAATTCTCCAACTTCCCGTGTAGGTAGAAGGCTGAAATTTGGCAGGCTTATTCCTTGCAGCTTACTTACAAAAGTTAAGCAGGTTTCATTTCGAAATTCTACACGTAATGGTCGATAACGGTCGACAACGTCCGCCATGTTGAACTTTCTTATTTATGGCCCCATCTTCACGAAATTTGGTAGACGGCTTCCCTGCGCTAACCGAAACCGATGTACTTACTTATTTCGATGGTATGACGCCACTGTTGACTGCCATATTGAACTTTCCAACGTCACCAATTTTCAAACTTCCCGTGTAGGTAGAAGGCTGACCCTATATGCACAAAATTTGGTAGGCGGCTTCCCTGCGCTAACCAAAACCGATGTACGTACTTATTTCGGTGGTATGACGCCACTGTCGGCCGCCATATTGAATTTTCCAAACGTCACTAATTCTCCAACTTCCCGTGTAGGTAGAAGGCTGAACTTTTGTACTTATTTCGTTGGTATGATGCCACTCTCGGCCGCCATATTGAACTTTTAACGGAAACCAATATCCGCATTTATTTCGTTGGTATGACACCACTGTTGGTCAACAACGTCCGCCATGTTAAACTTTCTTATTTACGGCCCCATCTTCACGAAATTTGGTAGGTGGCTTCCCTGAGCTAACCGAAACCAATGTACGTACATATTTCGGTGGTATGATGCCACTGTCAGCCGCCATATTGAACTTTCCAACATCATTAATTCTCCAACTTCCCGTGTAGGTAGAAGGCTGAAATTTGGCAGGCTCATTCCTTACAGCTTACTTATAAAAAATTAAGCAGGTTTAATTCTACGCATAATGGTCATAACGGTCAACAACGTCTGCCATGTTGAACTTTTCAACAGTCTTTGTTACTTATGGGCACATCTTCAAGAATTTTGGTACACGGGTTCCCAACGCTAATTGAATCCTACTTATGTTTATATATACGTCCATAGCCTGCACCTCGGTCCCCCATCCCAATGCCGCCCACGTTGTTGGCTGGCTGCCTGCCTATATAAGGCCGTCCGTCGCTCCGGTCTCTACATTCCCTTCCTTGCTTCGCCATGGGATTCACGTCTCCCTACTGATAACTACAGCCTTTTTGTTTAATCCACGGCTTCTCCGCTGTTTTATTGTTTGTTTATTACAATTATAGTTATTGTGTAGGTATTTTAGACTTACTTTACATTGCTCAGGTACCCATTTCCTTTATCGTTCCAACCCACATTACCATGTCTATCGAGGTGATCACTATCGATCAAAGAACTGTCACTTACCGAGTGGTTTCCATGCCCGGAGATGGCACCTACCTTTTCCATTCTCTTTGTTACATATTGCACGGCCATATCAGGCTCACTCTTGATATCCGGAGGAACATTCTGTCTTATGCATTGAATAACTGAGACAGGTTCAAGGTGTGGACTGATGACGGTACAGGAGATAATTATACTACACAGGAGCACTATAAGAGTAAAATGCTTAAGCCCTTCACCTATGCATCTGCATGTGAGTTGATGGTTGCCGCTGAATTGTTCGGTTGTCGCTTTCAAGTGTACCGAAATGGCCAAATATTTTACACCTTTAGAAACCGCCAATGCCTCTTAAACATCTTAGATTGACAGGTGATGATTTCAGTGGTGGACACTTTGATGTTTATGAATGTTTAAACTCTCAAAAGCTGGATGTGATTTTATCGATGAAACCGGTTGTGTGCTTACAACGCTTGACAGATGCCGAACGTCTCTTCAACACAAGTCCTACAAATACTGTCGTAATTCAAAAAAACCATGAAACTCAAACCGATTATGACAGCAGCAATCCAAGCTGTGAGATTTGAGACAAGATTACTGTTCACATGGCCAACTGTAAGTTACATGCTCAAGAGTAAGCTCAGCGCACAGCTTGGTCATGTTACAACCGGAGGGCCGAACTGACAACATGGTATACAAAGAGATCCTTAACAAATAATTATTGGCATATTTTCCCTCAGTTTAAAAAGATTTAATTTTCTTCTTAATAAGTACTGCTGAAGCGCAGGTATTTTGCTAGTATATATATATGTGTGTGTGTGTATGTATCTGTATGTATGTATGTATATGCATGTGTATATATATGTTGATATGTGTATATATATGTACATGTGTATATGTATATATATAGATATGTGTATATGTAGATATGTTTATATTATATATATGTATATGTATATATGTTTATGTGTGTGTGTATATATATGACAGCAACACTCATAACAGTGACAAAACAATTACATTGACAATCATGTTATGTTATTTTTAAAATGTTTCCTTTTCTTTTTCATAACTTCTTTAACACACTACTTCTCCGCTGCGAAGCGCGGGTATTTTGCTAGTCATTAATAGTTATAATTACATAGCTTTAACTTATGATCATTGTGGAGTTATTTTGGAATGTTTCAATATTTATTCTTTTTTATTGGTCAACAGAAATGTGAAGACACAAAACAAAGTGAAAATGCAATGATATATGACAGATATCTACCAATGAGAAATGAAAAAGGCACTGTATGCTTATTGAGAGAAGAAAATTTAGAAAGAAAAGTGTGTTCTTTTTTCATAAAAAAAATAATGAGGAAATAGCAACAATGAACAAAAAAGAAACATCAGATTATTGTGGAATGGTAAGCTTTCCATTGAAAAGGCAAATCTTTATTTGGATTTTAAGAGCTGAGACTGACAGAGCCTTACAGCTGTGCCAGTGGGGGAGCAGAATCTGTCACCTGCTTGAAAGCAGCACGCTCTGTCTTGTTGCCAGCAGCTGGCATTTCAGCAGAGAGGACCATGTGTGTTAACGCTTCCTTACAGTCTTAGCCATGTAGGCTGTGAGGCAGCTCTAGGACTATCAATAATGAGAAAGTGAGGCCTGGTAGGCAAGTTATTAAACAGTCTTTTTAATTTTATGCTCTGTGAAGGAATGTGGCCTTTAACTGTGCAATGCACAGGTCAGCTCCAGCAAAGTCAAAATACTCTGAGTTGAAATTAAAAAATCAATTACCTTTGTCCCTTCTAATCATTCAATGTGTGTGTATTTCTCTTCCTGTGGTTATGCACGCTATGGTCCATAAAGTACAGGGTAATAAATCTTTATTCAAAAGGATTACCAGTACAGAGAAATTTAGGCAGTGTCTGTAAACACTTGTACCCTTGTGTTGCCATGCCATGTGGGTTAGCACTGAAATAAAAGCATAATGAAAATATCTTTTGGTAAAAAAATGCAGCTTTCAGAAAGAAGAAATGTATGTGAAATTTCAGTTCATAGACTTGCATATGTCAATTTCCACACTTACATCACGATGTATAAAAACTAAACTTGGTGTAAAGCAACCTCAACCTCTAAGTATTTGTGACCCAAGTTTTCATAACAGTTTTAATTTAATTGAAATTAAATTAAATAACAGTAATTAATTTAATTGGAATTAACCGCATATCGTGCATATTGTAATCAACCTGTAACAATATAATGATCCACAGAGTGACCAAACTATTCCAAATACCACACCTGCTTTAGTGTTGTTACTCTCAGTGCACCACTCTCAGAGCATTTTAACCCACTGTATCTGAGTATGGAATCACAGTTGTACAGCTGCTGATTGGAAAGCTCTACAGCAAATTGTGTCGAGAGCGCAGAGGATTATCAGGATACAGCATCTAGGCCTGGAGAATATTTATAACACATGCTGCCTCAGCCATGCACACAGTCTATTTGAGCTTTTCCCATTCTGCCCTGTAGGAACCTCACGATTCAGAAACAGTTTCATCCCAAGAGCTAAAAACGCACTCAATCAGTCTATCAAGTGCTGCTGGTAGAACTGTTTGTACTTATAAGTACAATTACCTCACTGTAAACTTGTATTACTGTTGTTATATTGCACAACGTGAGCCACTTTATGAACCACTTGCACTTTCTACACTATATGTACATGTATATTGTACTTATGCTTTCATATTGTATATTTTTCATAGTTTTTTATTTTATATTATTATTATTATTATTATTTTATCATTTTATAGGAAAATAAGTTTATGGAGTATTTGCATATTGAATCTAATTGTAATTTACATTAACAATAAAGGAATTCAATTGAATTCAATAGAATAGACCACGTATTTACAAGTGATGATGACTGGCTTCTAAGTCGATTTAGATTTCCAAGAGCTATCTTCTTGGAGCTCTTGATATCATTTTCATGTGTGTTCCGTTTCTGCAATAATCTGTGTAAACACACTGTTAAAACAGAAACGTTTTTCATATTTTAGAAGTAAATGAAAAAATGTTGGCATAAACTATATAATGTGTGAAGCCTGAGGTCCATAGATCAAATAAACACTTTTACAAAAGGTTCAAGGATAAGACAACAGCTTTTGTGGCGTAGCGGTAAGAATTGCTGACTTGTAATCATGAGTCCCCGGTTTGATCCCGACTGCCTCCAACATTGGCCATTTTCAGTAGTGAGCTGCTCTTATTGTTAATATTATACAGTACACACATACATTTGGTTTGCGTCTGTAACAGCTGATGTACATTTATAGTATATAAGTACTTTTTTTTTGCACTTTTATTCTCTCAGTCATGATCACGATACATACAGTGGTGTGAAAAACTATTTGCCCCCTTCCTGATTTCTTATTCTTTTGCATGTTTGTCACACAAAATGTTTCTGATCATCAAACACATTTAACCATTAGTCAAATATAACACAAGTAAATACAAAATGCAGTTTTTAAATGATGGTTTTTATTATTTAGGGAGAAAAAAAAATCCAAACCTACATGGCCCTGTGTGAAAAAGTAATTGCCCCCTGAACCTAATAACTGGTTGGGCCACCCTTAGCAGCAATAACTGCAATCAAGCGTTTGTGATAACTTGCAATGAGTCTTTTACAGCGCTCTGGAGGAATTTTGGCCCACTCATCTTTGCAGAATTGTTGTAATTCAGCTTTATTGAAGGGTTTTCTAGCATGAACCACCTTTTTAAGGTCATGCCATAGCATCTCAATTGGATTCAGGTCAGGACTTTGACTAGGCCACTCCAAAGTCTTCATTTTGCTTTTCTTCAGCCATTCAGAGGTGGATTTGCGGGTGTGTTTTAGGTCATTGTCCTGTTGCAGCACCCAAGATCGCTTCAGCTTGAGTTGACGAACAGATGGCCGGACATTCTCCTTCAGGATTTTTTGGTAGACAGTAGAATTCATGGTTCCATCTATCACGGCAAGCCTTCCAGGTCCTGAAGCAGCAAAACAACCCCAGACCATCACACTACCACCACCATATTTTACTGTTGGTATGATGTTCTTTTTCTGAAATGCTGTGTTCCTTTTACGCCAGATGTAACGGGACATTTGTCTTCCAAAAAGTTCAACTTTTGTCTCATCAGTCCACAAGGTATTTTCCCCAAAGTCTTAGCAATCATTGAGATGTTTCTTAGCAAAATTGAGACGAGCCCTAATGTTCTTTTTGCTTAACAGTGGTTTGCGTCTTGGAAATCTGCCATGCAGGCCGTTTTTGCCCAGTCTCTTTCTTATGGTGGAGTAGTGAACACTGACCTTAATTGAGGCAAGTGAGGCCTGCAGTTCTTTAGACGTTGTCCTGGGGTCTTTTGTGACCTCTCGGATGAGTCGTCTCTGCGCTCTTGGGGTAATTTCCGGCCACTCCTGGGAAGGTTCACCACTGTTCCATGTTTTTGCCATTTGTGGATAATGGCTCTCACTGTGGTTCGCTGGAGTCCCAAAGCTTTAGAAATGGCTTTATAACCTTTACCAGACTGATACATCTCAATTACTTCTGTTCTCATTTGCTCCTGAATTTCTTTGGATCTTGGCATGATGTCTAGCTTTTGAGGTGCTTTTGGTCTACTTCTCTGTGTCAGGCAGCTCCTATTTAAGTGGTTTCTTGATTGAAACAGGTGTGGCAGTAATCAGGCCTGGGGGTGGCTACGGAAATTGATCTCAGGTGTGATACACCACAGTTAGGTTATTTTTTAACAAGGGGGCAATTACATTTTCACACAGGGCCATGTAGGTTTGGATTTTTTTTCTCTCTAAATAATAAAAACCATCTTTTAAAAACTGCATTTTGTGTTTACTTGTGTTATATTTGACTAATGGTTAAATGTGTTTGATGATCAGAAACATTTTGTGTGACAAACATGCAAAAGAATAAGAAATCAGGAAGGGGGCAAATAGTTTTTCACACCACTGTACTACCACCCCCCACCCAGGGATCTGATGCTGTTAGTTTTTATTTGAAACTGGGAATAACTGTAGATGTGAGTGGTGTTTTGAGGCAATGGAACTGGACATTCTCTGATCTGGAGGGATAACAGCTGACACACAAACACTGGTGAATCTGCCTTCTTTGTATCTCACTGTCACTTGATTTTTTTTTTTATTCAGTTTTATTGAGTGTTCCTTCTCACGCTGAATTAGTATGCACCTTATGGTCTATGATGTCAAAAAAAAAAGCAAAACAGATATATATGATATTTGGAATTATTCATTTTATGACCTGTATAGTACATTTCGGAAAACATTGTGGCACAGATGCAACATTATTCATATTCATTTGCATAACATCTTGCAGTTGTAATCAGTGACCGCATGTTTTTTAAAAAGTTGGCTTAAGCATGGTTTTGTGTATCTGAATATTTTTGCGTGTACGCACATTTCCACTTTTGTCCGTACGCCATGTTTTAGTGTGAATTCTACACAGGGCATTATGCATGAGGCCCTATACCTTTAATCTTCACCTTAGTTCTTTAATCACATTATACTCCTGATACCTTCTTTCAATTATTCCAATCAAATGGCACTCTATGAGTTATTTAATTGTTTTTTCTTATGCTTCTATTTGCATTCAGCTTATTCAACTAACTAAAGTTATAGTTCTAGAGATAATCATTTAATACAGAAATAATCAAATAAATAGTTATCCAATGGTACCATATAGCTCATGCATAATATGGGGGCTACTGTAGTGCAGTGTTACTTCCTACTACCTCACAATTTGAGAGTCCTGAGTTCAGATCCTATTCTGGCTACTACCTTTGTGCTTACTCCCTCATTTCTCTGTGTGTGTATTTTCCCAGGTCCTTCAACATCACAAAGACTAGTTGATTGATAAAACTACACCGGTCCAATATGAGTGAATGTGTCTTGTGACAAATAATGTTGCCAGAATGGCCTCCATCTCCCTGGGATATTACTTTTTGGATAAGAAAATAAATGGACTGATGGACATACTTAATTTAATGTAGGCCAGTAGGTAAATGACAGGAGAACAAATATTCCAAAATGACATAAACGTTACAGTAAGTAGCCTGTTGGCTTGGGAAGAATCAGAGTTAGTGTTCAGATTCAGAAAGCTTCAGTGAATAAATTAACCCTTAGATATCTGTATCCACCTCACCCCCTGCTACCAAATTGAATTAAGAAATGCTGCTACAGTGGGTCAATAAAAGAAAAAATAAAAGAACATTGATCCAGCTTAAAATGAAACTGCGGCTTTAGGGCTTTTTAAACTGTGGTTGTTTATATGAAGACATGATCAAACAATGAAACATTTCCAAGGTGCCTGTGAAATATAAAGCAATCAATAAGTTTGACATAACCAAGCTAGGATTACATTGCATAACATACTGCGGCTGACTTCATGTCATGCAGAGACTTGGCAAAATGAGACACAAAATTTCAGATTGTAGTAAAAAAGTAAGAAAAGTGAAATCAAAGAAGTTCTTCTTGAGGTTAAAAGGTGGGTTTGTTTAATATTTAATCAGAAAAATATAAAATATTTTTAAATGTTTTTTTGAACTGTGAGGGTTGTTTCAAATATGAGAATGAAGTGCTTGCCACTGATCAGATAAAATAATAAATGCAAAAATAATTCCAGAATTATTAAGAAAGATATTCACTGTCATTATCTAGCTTGTGATTTTATGGTTTTGTTAACAGTTCCTCAACCTCTAAAATTATTTGAGGATGGTCTTTGGGGTTTCTATGGCCAGGGAATTTAGTAGTCATATTCATTTTTTGTTTATGCTTTTAAAATTTTTTCTGGTTTTGGTTACGTGTATAATTTTTGTCTAAGAAATTACCACATTCTTCGTGGATTTTATTTATTATAGTCAGTTTAATATTATAGGTAATATATATGAATATTAAGAGGAAACATGATTGATGCATTTAAAATTATGAAAGCAATTGGTAGAGTTGATTAAAGTTGTTAAACTAAAATAAAGTCTGCAACAAGAACACAGGGTCATGATAAGAAACTTGTTAAGAGCAGATTTCACACACATGTTAGAAAGTTTTTCTTCAGACAAAGAACCTTAGGCACATAAATAAATAAATTACCAAGTAGTGTGGTGGAGGGTAGGATGTCTTTGCCTCGGGTGCTGACGTCTAAGGTTTGATCCCCATAAGGTAAAAAGTAAAGGTTTGTACACCTGATGAGCCTCAAATAGGGCGAAATATGTATTGTGTACTCTTTGTATTATTTTTCAGGTACTGTATCACATATGATCTGCTTCTCGTAGTGGATGTTTGCCAATTGGCCGACCAACCACAAGTGTTACCTGGTAGGTAATGATCCAAATAATCAAATTGCAATTCAGACCTATGAATACATATGTACATACATATATATATATTTATATATATATATATTGTCACACACAAGCGAGTGGGGGGCATCCAACGGCCTTGACAGATCGTAGAAAACCTCAGGAAGGAACTACTATACAGCGCGCTAATGCCCCTCTCTCTTTCTCAGCAGGAAAAATGAAGAGACGAAACTGGACAAAATGTAAACAGACAACTTACCAACAACACACTTCCGGATCTGTCTACAGTCCCCATGATGATTTTATGTCCGGTTCATCATTGATGTCCTCCTGTCCAGCTTCCCATGCTGACGTCACCTCCATCACCCTACTCCTCCGTCACCCTCATTTCCTTTATGACTGTATTTCCAGTTCCACCTCATAAAAGCTACCTCTGGAAACAGTTTCGGTGTCTAAAGTGTACTTTGTATGCATATGACCAGTACCTCAGCACTACTGCTTGGCCTGAGCTGTACACACTATACGGGGATGGTTTCCCCAACCTTTAATTGTTTCTCTGTGTCTTCTTATACTTCACTATACAGTAGACCCCCGCAAAGTCGCGATTCAGAGTTCACGGCCTCAGTCATTTCATGGATTTTTTCTTAGAACCTAACTAATAATTGTTAGCTGAAACTGCAAATAGCCTCCGCAATTTTTATGGCTTTTTTCGTGGCAATACTGTACTGTAGAGAGAACAGGAAGCAACTGCAGCTTGGGATGGTGAAAGTAGCCAATAAAATTTGAAACTGCAACTCCCAGCAGTCCCTGCAGTGGCTCTGATTGGTCTTCTGCTGAGGTGCTGGGGCTGTTTTGGTCAAAGTATATCAGCACGGCTTTTAAAAAGGTGTCCGGTGACCATAAGCAAATAAAAAGTTTTTGTAATTTGTGTTTCAAGTTCCTGTCTGTCTGCCTTCTCTTGGGTTACCTGTACTTATTCATTTTGTCCTGGATTGTTTTGTGTGTCTGGATTGTCTGCTGTCTGCCTGTGTACATGAGGGCTGTAAGTGGATTCATGGCCATCCTGCAAAGAAAGGAGCGCTCCTGAACCTGTCCACCCATCTTCAACATTTCAGGAACTACCGGTAGGACTATCTGTACGTTCTCATTCAACGTGCGGATCTCTGGACTATCTATTTTCATCATTACATTTCATTCGTTCCCATTTATCATGATTTACTGTGTGTGTTTTGTTTGTGCTTTGTTGTATTTAATGTGTAATCGGCGTAAGGGGAACAGGGGTGGTATTGTTGTTTTCTTATTTCATTTGTTTTCATTACATTCTTTATTTGCTGTTTGATTACCGGTTTGCTTTGTTTTTGTCTCTGTTTGTGAGTGCACATGGGTCGGGTCAAGGCTGTGTGCGTCCCTGGAATCTCCACCTTAAAAATATTCTTAGCGCAAGCCCCTTGTGAGCAGGGGGGCTGAATACACCCCTATAAGACACAGACACTCCTCAAAAACCCTCTCTTAAAAAACGCTGATAGACTACCTTCACATTGATCCCTTACTTGCTGGGCTTACTTCTTGCGTGCCACTACATTTATTTTGCTTCTCTCTCTCCTCCCTCAGATATTCTCTGCTCCTGTTGGGGGTTGTGCTCCCCTATGATGTTTGTCTATTCTTTAATCAATAACTAACTGCATACTGAGCTCCTTTTACTTCTGTAAGAGACATGTTTGTTTGAAGTGTTTGAATAAAGTTCCTGTCTCTACAATATCCTGTGTTTCTGTGCAATTCTGTGACCCAAGCATGACACCCTGCAGTACTGCAGCTTCACTGTCCATGGGAATTAGCCGCTGCACTAAGACTAGCCTGCCAGCATCATCGCTTACCTCTGTGTGCTTGCATGCTGCCAGATCAAGCACAGATGTCTCAGTGATTCATCCATGGAGTTTCATCCATGACATCAGTTGCACTTTGTACATATTCTTCCAGTAGTTTTTTAAGGGTTTGAGGGTTAAAGCACCAAGATGCCACAGAGACGAGCTGCACCGTCTAAGGCATCTGGCAATGAAAATGTGCTTGCATGAATTATAGTACATATAGCGGTAACATTGGTATTTTACATTCTAGCACTGCAGGAGACATAGCGGTACAGTATACAGGTTTACCTTTACATTCTTTATGTTTAGGTAATATATTAAGCTGAGTCTGAAATTAAATGAAAGTGTTTTGGGGGCATTTTTTCGGGTTTAAACTATGAAAATAGGCATTTTTTAACTACATCCAAAATTTGCGGTTTTTCACAATTCGTGGGTGCTCTAGGAACGTAACCCCCATGTTCCAAAAACAATCTATTATTTCCACTCTAAAACACCACTTCACTCCCAGATAATCAATCAAGGCATGAGCTGGGAGAAGTTCGTGCATGTTCTGCGACGGTGGGGGATGGAATAGCCGGCTGCTTGCTGCTCTTAATCTGCACATTAACAGGACAAAAGACACTGGCGGAGAGGTGAGGACGGATTTAAGAAGCGATTTAAGGTGGGACGGATCTACGAGTTTTTTCGTAGGCTCTGGTAATTCTAGTGTTAAGACCCACTGCTTAATTGGAAAGTTAAGGTTGCACCCATGCATACACATACCCAAGGTTTAGCTAAGAACACTGCAGGGCCAATAGTGCTAGCCCCTTCAGCCAAAAACAGGCCTGCAGCACTCAGCACAAAGACAAATAAACATACTATAAAAATTGTTATCATTCAAGATATGGCATTATGTTGAGCATATTTGGTTCAGAAGCAGGAAGCAGAGGGTGATGGTGTGAGGAACCTCATCAGAACTGGCCAATGTTAAGAGTGGTGTTTCATGGGGTTCAGTGCTGGGCCGCTGCTATTTTTAATATATATAAAAGATTTATATAGGAATATAAGTAACAAGCTGGTTAAGTTTGCAGATGATACCAAGATAAGTGGATTGGCAGATAATTTCGAATCCGTTATATCATTACAGAAGGTCTTGGGCAGCATAAAGGCTTGGGCAGATTTGTAACAGATGAAATTTAATGTCAGTAAATGTAAAGTATTACACATAGGAAGTAAAATTTTAGGTTTGAATACACAATGGCCGGTAGGAAAATTTATGAGTCGCAGTGGACTCTAAGCTATTGACTTCCCGACAGAAGCCATTAAGAAGGCAAACAGAATGTTAGGTTATATAGAACGATATGTAGAATTCAAGTCCAAGGGGGTGAGGCCTCATCTGGAGTACTGTGTGCATTTTTGGTCTCCAAGCTACAAATAGGACATAGCAGCGGTAGAAAGGGTCCAGAGAAGAGCAACTAAGCTGATTCCAGGGCTAAAGGGGATGAATTATGAGGAAAGATTAAAAGAGCCGAGCCTTCACAGTTTAAGCAAAAGAAGATTAAGAGGTGGCATGATTGAAGTGTTTCAAATTATGAAGGGAATTAGTACAGTGGATCGAGACTGTTATTTTAAAATGAATTCATCAATAACACAGGGACACTGTTGAAAACTTGTTAAGGGTAAATTTTGCAGAAACATTAGGAAGTTTTTATTTACACAAGGAATGATAGACACTTAAAATAAGCTACCAAGTAGTGTGGTAGACAATAAGACTTTAGGGACTTTCAAAACTAGACTTGATGTTTTTTTGGAAGAAATAAGTAGATAGGACTGGCGAGCCATTTTGGGCTGAATGGCCTGTTCTCATCTAGATTGTTCTAAAGTTGTAATGTTCTAATATGATGGAAAATTGAAAACAACTTCTTAAGAGGACAAATGGAGAGTTCTTATAAACACTAAGATAATCAGTTAAATCACCAAGGGATACTTATTTTGCACAAAATCTGTGGGGGCTGTGTCCCATTAGCCCTTAATATACCACCACACTCAACCATAAATTATTACTGCTAGAGGTGAGCATATAAAAGAAGTTCAGTTTGAAATCTTGCAGTGCAAGAACAACTCAATCAAAGTGCAAAGAACAACTCATAATTGTCTCCGAAATAACTTAAAACTGACAAATGTAATTCTCACCAATCATTGTATGCTGCATTTAATAAAAATTAGACTTTAGAGTTTTGATTTTACAGAATATTTCAAGTAATAAAACATGAAAATGGCATGGACAAAAATGATGGGACCTTCAAGCTAATATTTTAGTTGTACAACCTTTAGAGGCAATCACTGCAAATAAGCGAGTCCTGAAGCTCTCAATAAGCCTTCTGCACCTGTGAGCAGGTTGTTTGGCCCACTCTTCCTGAACAAACTGCTCCAGCTGTGTCAGGTTTGAAGGGGGCCTTCTCTAGACATGCATGTTTCAGTTCCTTCCATTTATGTTCGATAAAATTCAAATCAGGTCTCATAACAGGCCACTTCAGAATAGCACAATGTTTTGCTCTTAGCCATTCTTGGGTGCTTTTAGCTGTGTGTTTTGGGTCATTATCCTGTTGGATGATCCATGACCTGGGACTGAGGTTGAGCTTTCTGACACTGGGCAGTAATTTTTGATCCAGAATGCCTTCATAGTCTTGAGATTCGATTGTTTCTTGCACAGACTCAAGGCACTCCATGCCAGATCCAGCAATGCAGCTTCAAAACATAACCAGGCCTCCTACATGTTTCTCAGCAGGTATGGTGTTCTTTTCTTTGAAAGCTTCATTTTTTGTCTGTGGACACAGAGTTGATGTGACTTGCCAAAAAGCTCCAGTTTCGTCTCATCTGACTAATAAAGATTCTCCCAGATGGATTATGGCTTGTCAATATGCTTTTTAGCAAATTCCAGTGTGGATTTTTTATGTTATTATTTAAACAGTGGAGTCCTTCTGGGTCTTCTTCCATTGAGCCCAATAACACTCAAAAAGTGACAGATGGTGCAATCAAACACTGATGAACCTTGACCTTAGAGTTCAGCTTGTATCTCTTTGGAAGTTGTCCTTGCCATTTTGCTTACCATTCTCACTATCCTTCTGCCCATTCTAGGATTGACTTTCCTCATGCAGCTGCATTCAGGGAGGTTGGCTGCAGTCCCATGGACCTTAAACTTCTTGATAATATTTGCAAGCTGCATGAAGATGGTCTTAGAGCCTTTGCCTTTAACATGCTTGTTTGTAATTTTCTTTCTGATCTTCTCTCCTTTGCTTTCTCTTGTACATGTTCAGTGTGGGATACACGATGATACCAAACACCAGAGTGACTACTTTTTACTATTTGAATAGACTGAAAGACTGAATGCACGATTGGAGACATGTGTGATACTAAATTAAGAAAACCGCTAGTTTGAAAAATCACTCTGATCCAGTTATTTAGGTTCTTGTCTAGGGGTACCAACAAATGTGTCTAGGCCATTTTTGAATATCTTTGAGAATAATCAATACTAATCTCTTTTCACACATGTTTTGCTTTACTTTATGACATATCAAAGGCATGCAGGTATACATTTTTCATTCCATCGCTTTTCAGGATGCATACAGCACTTTATCAATGAGCTGTAAGGGAACCATCACATTTGTCCACATCTGTAGCAAATCAGTAAACCCTGTCTTAAATCAGAGGGGAGGAGACACATCATAACCAGAATGAGGAAGCTTTAACTAGAATGAACCATCGATTCATCCATCTTCACAGGATTCCTCTTTATTTCATTGTTGAGTTCAGACAGCATTAAGTGCAAGGATGAAACTGGACCAGGATGGGATACCAGATCATCACAAAGCACGCTTAGATTCACACTAACATTCACTCATACTGGAACCATCTGGAGTTGCCAGTTAACCTCTCATTTACACACCAACAAACTTAGAGCCAATTGGAATCACCAATTCAATATTTGAAACTTGAATGCCTGGAGAGAAAGGGAGAACGTGCAGACTCCACACAGATAAGCACTTGGCATGAATGTGAGACTGTAAGGCAGCACTGCAAAGCACTGTGCCACTTTTGCTTTTATTGCATCTATTTATTTTATTGGGCAGAGTGGTGGCTCTGAGGCTAGGGATCTGCACCAGTAATCAGAAGGCTGCTGGTTTAAATCCTGCAAATGCCAGAAGAGACTACTGAATAAGGCCCTTAACCTGCAATTGCTTTGTCCCCTGGGTATGACGGTAATCTGCATCCAGCCCTGGAAGCAGGTCATCCAGCTTATAGGGAAAATGTAGGGTTGGTGGCAGGACTGGCACTCTAGCCACTGTAACAAAAAAAAAACCAAACCATTCCAATGTGGTGCTGAGGTGTCATCCACTGTACTTAAGTCCCAATCTGGATGGCTTGTCGTGTGGGGATCCATCAGTGCATGCTCTCAACCTCTATCTCTCTCTTTATTTTATTCCTTCAAGTTTCAGAATCCTCAGTTAAATTAAGTACTGTAACTAATAGTGTATGAAAATTTAAAGCTCTGTTACTATTACATGTACTATTTTGTTTTTATTTTGTGTATTTTTAATTACATTGCTTTGCCATTAAACAAGCAGATGTTAGATAGTGCTGTGTAACTCCATACACTATGACATTCAAAACTTCATGCACATATGAAATATAGAAATACAGTCAATCCTCAACTTTCGTGGGAGTAACATTAATAGAAAATGGCACAAAATTAAAAACTGGGAACGTTAATACATCAAACCTATGGGATTAGCTGGTTAGACGTCTGCAACCAAGAAAAATTAATCTTTCACTGGAGATTGCTCAAAATACACTTTTCTGCCTAGAGTTCATTATAACAAAACATTATTTCTGATAAAATGCACTCTTCATAATATAGTAAGCACACAAAATAATATTCATTACACACAAAATATCTTTTTTCACTAATCATTCCAGAAAATTCCGTGACATTTTGTACTAACATCTCAAAACTTTAGTCACTGCTGTTGGAAGACATTGAGACTGGTGTGGTGGTGACATCACTCCCACTGCTCTGTTCTTCATGGCTGGCAGATGGTGTTGAAGATTGTGAAGGACACACCGGCTTCAAAAAAGTCTGTTTTGTGTGTTGCCTGGGATCCCTAATGGTCTTGGAGTATGGAAGAATTGCAGAGATGATTTGACTTTTAACCTTGAGGGATCAGAAGCCTTAGTGTCTCTAGCAAGCTGGTCAGGATAACAGCTACATCACTGACTTTGCAGATTTTGACTACATTTTGGAGGGTATACTTGCAACACAAAACTTGAATTTTAAGTAAAACAACAAAAATGTGCAACAAATTCATGGGGTGGTCTTTACAATAGTAGGGTGAACAAGACTGGTGAAGTGCCTAGAAGGATACCAGCCACTCCCCAAATCTGCGTGCATCGTGCCTCTCATTTTCACGTTTCACATTTTCTTCTTTTGAAATCACAGTGAATTTAGTTTGGCTTTTTTGTCACTGATCAACAGTAAAATACTATTTAATATCAAATCAGAATCGGATCTCTGCAAAGTGGTCTAAACTAATTACAACTATAAAACACAAAACAAGTGATGAAATGGGTATTCGCCCCCTTCAAATCAATATGTAGTAGATGTGCCTTTGCCAGCCATGACAGCCATGAGTCTGTGTGAACAGGTCTCTGTCACCTTTGCACACCCAGACACTGCACTTTTTCCCTATTCTTCTTTGCAAAACTCAAGTTCTGTCAGATCACATGGAGATTGTGAGTAAACAGCTTAAACAGCTTTTCACAAGTCCAGCCACTTTAGCAGGTTGCACGGAGATCATGATTGATCTGTCTTTTCCAACTACAACCATAAATCCTAGTTGGATTGAGACATGGAGTCTTACTTGGCCACTCCAGAACATTAACATTAATGTTTTTAAGCCACTTCTATGTAGTGTTTTGTATAGCTACATTAGCTGTATTCCTATATAGGCTTAGAATGATCAAATCCTCAGGAATTTGAAATCTTTACTAATTCTGTGATGGTTATTTGTGCCACCACCACCTGATCAAGGCACCATGCAGCCAGCCACCAATGATAATGGAATGAAGGTGGGTGCCTTAGCTATCCAAGAGACCGAGTACATCGAATCCTCTCATATGAAGCCTACTAGGGTGATGTACTAGGGTGATGTACTGTGTTAGCCATTATGAATGTAGAGAAAAGCCAAACAAAATGACACCTTTTATTGGCTAACTAAAAAGATTGCAATATGTAATCTCGAAAGCTTGCATTTTTTAATCTTTTTAGTTAGCCAATAAAAGGTGTAATTTTGCTTGGCTTTTCTCTATATGAAGCCTGGAAACAAATAGGAATGACTTCAGGACATTTCTGTTAGGTAGAATTCCCAGTGGGGTCTGGGCAGTCTTTTGGCTTTGGGGCCCCTGCAGATTTTTTTTTCCAACCTAACTGAGCTCTTTAGATATTTACATCATGACATTGTATATAAGGATATTTATCCGTTTTTGAAGATCATATAGATTTATTTATTTTTTCTTCTTTGTTACTTATTCTTTAATATTATTTCCTAATCATATTTGTTTTTCTTTTCTAGTAACTTTCACTTCGGCAATTTGGACCAAAGTTTTGGGACACACTTCTTAATTATTGAATTCAGGTGTTTCAATCAGACCCTTTGCCTCAGGTGTATACAATCAAGCACCTAGGCATGCAGTCTCCATTTACAAACATTTTTAAAACAAAATGGGTCATTCTGAAGAGCTCAAGCATGGCAGTGTAATAGGATGCCAGCTTTGCAATAAGAAAGTTCATGAAATTTCATCCCTGCTGGATATTCCACGGTCAGCTGTAAGTGGTATTATTGGAAAGTGGAAGTGTTTAGGAAGAAGAGCAACTCAGCCATGAAGCTGAAGCGAACGTAAAGTCGCAAAGTGGGGTTAATGACTACTAAGCTGCATAGTGTGTAAAAGTCGCCAACGCTCTGCTGATTCCATAGCTGAAGAGTTCCAAACTTCCACCGTCATTAACTGTGCAGTGAGAGCTTCATGGAATGGGTTTTCATGGCTGAGCAGCTGCATGCAAGCCTCATATCGTCGAGTCCAATGGCAAGTGTCAGATGGACTTACGCAAAGCACATCGCCTCTGGACTGTGGAAGAGTGGAAACGTGTTCTATAGAGTGACAAATCACACTTCTCTGATTGGAAGTCAGATGGGCGAGTCTAGATTTGGCAGATACTGGGAGAACATTACCAGTCTGACTGCACTGTACCAACTGTGAAGTTTGGTAGGGGGAGGATAATGGTGTGGGGCTGTTTTTCACATTTTGGACTAGGCCCCTTACTTTCAGTGAAGGGCAATATTAATGCTTCAGCAATCTCAGACATTTTGGACAACGCTATGTTTCCAACTTTATGGAAACAGTTTGGGGAAGGCTTTTTTCTATTCCAACAGTTTGGTGTGGAAAAACTTGACTGGCCTGCACAGAGCCCTGACCTCAACCCCATCGAACACCTTTGGGATGAACCGTAACGGAGATTGCGAGGCAGGCCTTCTCATCCAACATCAGTGCCTGACTTCATAAATGCTCTACAGAATGAATGGGCACAATTTCCCACAGAGACACTCCACAATCTTGTGGAAAGCCTTCCAAGAAGAGTGGAAGCTATTATAGCTGCAAAGGGGTGGGGGGTCAATCTCCATTTTAAAGTCTATACATTTCAATCATTAATGTCCCTGTTGGTGTAATGGTCAGGTATCTCAATACTTTTGACCATATAGTGTACATTAGTTGTATGAAAATATGCTGCATAAATAAATGTTGTTGTTGGCTTTATGCTTGGAGTTGCTGTCTTGCTAGAAAACAAATCTCCCAAGGTGCAGGATTTTTGCAGACTACATGATGTTTTCCTCCCAAATTTCCCTGCATTGTGCTGCATTTGTTCTACCCTCCACTCTCACAAGCCTGCTGCAGAGAAGCACCCCACAGCTTGGTGAATTATTTCATATTGTGCTATATTTGGCTAACCCCAAAAATGGTGATGAGTGTAATAGCTCAAAAGTTCAATTTTGGTCTCATCAGACCACAGAACCTTCTTCTAGCTAACTTCAAAGTCTCCCAAATGCCTTTTTTTTTAATTTTAAACAGTGGTGTTCTCTTTGACACACATCCATAAATCTGTGACTGGTAAAGCACCTGGGTAACAGTTGTTGCCTGCACAGTTTCTCCAATTACAGCCACTGTAGCAATTCCTTCAGAGTTACCATAGGTCTCTCGGCACCCCCACATCAGTCTTCTTCTTGCATAATCACTTATATTTTTGTGGATGGCGTGCTCTAGACAGATTTACAGTTGTACCATTCTCCATTTTTTAATGAATGATTTAACAGAACTCCAAATGGCATTCATGCCAAATTTCAATGAGGCATTGCCCATGTCATTATAGTAAGCTAAGCTTCAATGGACCTTAGAAAACAGCATGTTACAGTGGCTATAAAATATACTCGCCATTAACCCTCACAAGCCTTCCAGGGCCTGCTGCAGAGAGGCATCTCTACATCATGATGATGCCACCACCATGCATCATGGTGGGGATGGTGTATTTTTGATAATGTGAAGTGTTTGGATACTCCAAATATATAATTTACACTAATCGTCAAAAAGCTCTGGTCTCATCAGACAATAGATTCTTCTTCCAGAGGACTTCTGACAAACTCTAGAGGAGATGTCGTGTGTGTTTTTATTTAACAGTGGTTTCCTTTTTGCCACTCTACCAAAAAACTTTGATTGGTGAAGCTCTCGGGCCTCAGTTGTAGTATGCACAGTCTCGCTAGTCTGAGTCACTGTGACTTGTAACTCCTACAGAGTTCTCAAAGTTTTCTTAGTGGCCTCCCTCATTAGTTGTCTTCAATTTGCATAATAACAGTGTTTTTGGATGATTTGCTCTAGGAGCATTTCCAGCCTGCTCCTTTGATTTCTTCATCGCTGATTTAACTGAATTCCAAGGAAAATTCATTGACTTGGACATTTTCTTGTCTCCATTCCCTAACTTGTCCTTTTCAATCATCTTTTCACCAAGTTTCTTGGCATTTTCTTTTTGTCGTCATTGTGTAGGTTAGGCCAACATATTGACTCACTACATGTTCGGCGTCCCAGATGAGGACCATTTATACTACAATCAACTGAAACCACAGACAGGAGACCTCCATTGAGCTAATTCTCTGACTTATAAAGCCACCTGACTGCTTCAGTGATGATTTAGGTCTGTCATATTAAATGGAGTGAACACTTATGTGATCACTTACTATTTTGTGCTTCATATTTATTTTTTATTTACTGTATGTACTCGCGTTTAAATTCTCCCACGTATAAGTCGGGGCTTGATTTTACAGTATAATTTACGGTATTTTATAATGTCGGTCGTATAAGTCAAATGCGGAAACCTCATGCTATTGGTCCAAGAGATTATGATATGCTAATGCCCACCTGAGAGAGTAATCACGGAGCAGACTGCCTTTTTTTTCTATATATTGTGCCTACGTGACCACACATTAACACCCGAACTATTCCGAAGCGACGTTTGCACTGTCACCCTCACACACCTTTATTGTAAGAGCATCCCTTATCTTCGATGGAGCCCTTGATCAGAAAAAAATACGAAGCTGGTTTTAAATTAAAAGTCATTGAAGTGGCAAAAGAAATTGGTAACTGTGCTGCTGCAACAAAATTCAATGTGTCTAAGAAACTGGTGTGAGATTGTAGGAGTTAAGAAGATGTAAAAAAAATAAAAATGTAAGTGACATATTTTAGAACGGGTGTAAAAGTCGGGGTCTGATTTTATGATCGATTTTCGGGTTTTAAGACCCGACTTATACGCAAGTATATACTTTATATATTGTGAACGATAGGGGGCGCTCTCGCTCCCTTGAACCCCTGTCCACGACTCCAGACACCAGGTAAAAGTCCAAATGTTGACTTTATTTTTCTCCCACAGTGCACAAAGCACACTCTTCTCCACAATACTCATATAATTACAATAATAACCAATAAACCAATCCTCCAGCTCCCAGAAGCGTTGCCACCCTTCCACCCAGCTCAGCTCGCCATCTGGGAGCTCCCACAGTCCTTTTATATCTCCTGACCCGGAAGTGTTTCTGCCCAATAGTCCACAAGTCCTTATTCCTTCCGGGTCAGGGTAAATAGTCCTTTTTTTCAACCCGGAAGTCCGTCGCTTTTCCTGTGACGAACCTCCGGGTCACAGGGCACGAAGAAGCCCTCGGTCCTCCCTGCAGCTCCCTCCTGTGGTCCCCACGGCATCTAGCAGGGCTTTGCATAAAATCTCCAATGTCCATGATGCCCTGCTGGTCTTCTGGGGATCTCCACGCTGCAAGGAGGGCTCCACCTGGCGGCTTGGGGGTATTGGCCAGGATAAATGGCCGGCCATCCATCACAGTATTCCCCCCCACAGCGATGAATTATTATTTGGAGCGGCCTGCCCCGAGAGGGAAGTCTTCCTCCAAGAGGGCGTCCTGGTTGAGCCTTGATTAAACGAACATCTTGGTCCCTGGAGAACCTAGGGGGAATATTATTCCAAATTGACATCTTGTCCCCCTCTCTCCAAGGACAGTTCTGCCAAATATGGCCCAACCTTCGGCACCCGTAACACTGCCTCTGTCCTCCTGGTATTCTTCCCCTACGGGACTGAAAACAATAAGGAAATGTTAGGTCCGCCCCTTTTGCTGGGAGAGAAACCCCTGCCGCCTCTACCGGTGCTTTTTCTCTTTCTGCTCCTTTACCTTTCTTGCCAGGAGACCCCCGTTTTATTATCGGAATCTCCTGCTTAATCTGGGGCTTATCTACAGTCCGAGTCTCTCTATTAAGTAAAGAGAGACCCTTTACTGTTTGCACCCCTTTATTTTTACAAATTACCGGCGGCGGCGTCTTCAGGGCTGCCTCGCTCCGGGAGTCAGCACTGTCTAGCTGCCCCGGATCGATTAGCCCTTCCGCCGACCACTCGGTTAACGTACCGACCTCTCTTGTAGGGTACGCCGTATATTGGCACCCGCTACTTATTAAACGCGGGCCCGGATCACACCGCGTCCCTCGATTATGTACGATACGGGTCTCACTTACCTGTCTCGCCGCATCATTCATTACGGGAGGCTCTCCACCAAATCGCCGCACGTAGGCCCTCACCTTCTCCAACGGCTCTCTGGCTGCCGCTCCCAAATCCCCGACAATCTTTTCAATGGTCGTCAGGACCTGTAAGACACTCGCTACGGGCTCGATTAGTTTTTCGAGCTCCCGCATGTTTATATAATTATTTATTTCGACGGGCAGAACACTCACTTCCTTGTTCGCGTTACCTGCCGACCGGGAGCCAATGAGCACGCCTGCTTCAGGCACGTGCTCTGACGGGTCTCACGGAGGCTTCTGGGACTTGGAGTTCTCAAGGGTCGAGTTGCCTTCTTCGGCGAACTGCGGTCTGTCTTTAATATTTTTTCGACATCCCGATCAGCTACTTCCCGACCCTCCTTACCTTCTTGTGGGTTGAGCGATGCCTCGCTCTCCTCCCTCTTCCCTTTCGGAAAGACCAAGTCCGTTCCTTCAGGCTCGAAGGTGCAAACAGCAGGACGCGGAGCTCCTCCTTCCCAGAATGCACCGGGTTTGCTACCGTGTCCCTCGTCGGCTGCCATCATGCGGAAGTCGATTTCTAGGAGCTCTGGCTTCGACAGGAGAAGGCCGTCGTCGTCGGGGCAGTCTCCTTTTCCCCTCGGAGCCTCCAGGTGGTCCTCTCCAAAGTACATGCACGGGACAAGGTGAGAAACAATAAAAGGATTTTTAATGTCGTTCCCGGCACGTACCTTAGAGGGATCGTTGCTTCCTGGAGGTTTCTCCTGACTTGTAAGGCCTCTCCTTAACTCCTCCCGAGCGTCGGCCATTGCACCTACGGCACTCCCGCTGGCGTTGTCGCTTTGCTTGCCCTTCTTCTTTCCCATTTTGGACTCGGTTTTTTTGGGTTTTGGCGATGCTGTGGTGATTCCTGATTCCGTAGTCTTCTCGGGGTTCGTTATCCACAGAAATATTTTATTCAGGTCCTCTGCAAACGACGCTAGAGTATCCTGCCGACTACGCCACTGTGAACGATATGGGGCGCTCTCGCTCCCTTGAACCCCTGTCCACGACTCCAGACACCAGGTAAAAGTCCAAATGTTGACTTTATTTTTCTCCCACAGTGCACAAAGCACACTCTTCTCCACAATACTCATATAATTACAATAATAACCAATAAACCAATCCTCCAGCTCCCAGACGCGTTGCCACCCTTCCACCCAGCTCAGCTCGCCGTCTGGGAGCTCCCACAGTCCTTTTATATCTCCTGACCCGGAAGTGTTTCTGCCCAATAGTCCACAAGTCCTTATTCCTTCCGGGTCAGGGTAAATAGTCCTTTTTTTCAACCCGGAAGTCCGTCGCTCTTCCTGTGATGAACCTCTGGGTCACAGGGCACGAAGAAGCCCTCGGTCCTCCCTGCATCTCCCTCCTGTGGCCCCCACGGCATCCATCAGGGCTTTGCATAAAAACTCCAATGTCCATGATGCCCTGCTGGTCTCCTGGGGATCTCCACGCTGCAAGGAGGGCTCCACCTGGCGGCTTGGGGGTATTGGCCGGGATAAATGGCCGGCCATCCATCACAATATTTATCCTTTATTATTTCTATATTTATATTATATATATATAGTGGAAAAATGTGCCCCGACAGACCACAGAAGTCCCAAAGCACACACTCATTTTATTTCTTTTCCTTTTCTGGCACATAGAACACAAATCACCACAAATAGCTCAGTCCCTTCTTCTCTTTTCTTTTCTCTCTCTTTCTCTTCTGCCGCCTCCACTCCACTCCCACAAGCTCTGTCCTCCACCTCCCGACTCCGGCTCCATGAACGGAGGGAGGCAGCCTCTTTTATATTGCACCCGGATGTGCTCCATGTGCTCCCTGACAATCTTCCTGCAGGGTTGAGCTTCCAAGCTCCAATCCCGTGGCCCAGATGCAAACCAGAGGGACTGCCCTCTCGTGTCCGGGGGAGATATCATCTCTCTCCCGGTCCTTCCATAAAGGCATCCCGGCTGGGCTCATCACAATAATATATATATATATATATATATATATATATATATATATATATATATATATATATATATATACTGCTCACAAAAATTAAAGGAACACTTTAAAGAAACACATTAGATACATCAGATCTCAATATGAAGTTGGATATCTATACAAATAACGACAGGGCAATGTCTTAGGAAATAAAAGTTTTCTGCCTACAGAGGGCTCAATTGTGTAGACACCCTAAAATCAGAGTGAAATGAAGATGTGGCAGGCTAGTCCATTTTTTCAAAAACTTAATTTCTGCTACTCAAAATGCTTTTCAGTATCTTGTGTGGCCCCACGAGCTTGTATGCATGCTTGACAACGTCGGGCATGCTCCTAATGAGACGACGGATGGTGTCTTGTGGCATTTCCTCCCAGATCTGTATGAGGGCATCCCTGAGCTGTTGTACAGTCTGAGGAGCAACCTGGCGGCGCCTAATGGACCGAAACATAATGTCCCACAGATGTTCTATTGGGTTTAAGTCAGGGGATCGTGAAGGCCATTCAATTGTTTCAACTCCTTCATCCTCCAGGTACTGCCTGCATACTCTTGCCACATGAGGCCGGGCATTGTCGTGCATTAGGAGGAAACCAGGACCTACTGCACCAGCGTAGGGTCTGACAATGGGTTCAAGGATTTCATCTCGATACCTTATGGCAGTCAGAGCACCATTTCCTACGCAGTAGATGTCTGTGCGTCCCTCCATGGATATGCCTCCCCAGACCATCACTGACCCACCACCAAACCTGTCATGTTGAACGGCGTTGCAGGCAGCATATCGTTCTCCTTGTCTTCTCCAGACTCTTTCACGTCTATCACAGCTGCTCAGGGTGAACCTGCTCTCGTCTGTAAAAAGTACAGGGCTCAGTGGCGGACTTGCCAATTCTGGTGTTCTTGAGCAAATGCCAGTCGAGCTCCACGGTGCTGGGCAGTGAGCACAGAGCCCACTACAGGACGTCGGGCCCTCAGGCCATCTTCATGAAGTCTGTTCCTGATTGTTTGGGTAGAGACATTCACACCAGTGGCCCTCTGGAGGTCATTCTGTAGGGCACGAGCAGTGCTCAGCCTGTTCCGCCTTGCACAAAGGAGCAGGTATCGGTCCTGCTGATGGGTTGAGGACCTTCTACGGCCCTGTCCAGCTCTCCGAGAATAACAGCCAGTCTCCTGAAATCTCCTCCATGTTCTGGAGATTGTGCTGGGAGACACATTAAACCTTTTTGCTGCAGCACGTGTGGATGTGCCATCCTGGAGAAGTTGGACAACCTGTGCAACTTCTGTAGGGTTAAGGAATCGCCTCATACTGCCAGTAGAGATGATTACTCAAGCCAAAACTAGTGGAAAACCAGCCAAAAAAGATCAAGAGGGAGAAACTTGAAATGACCTCCACATGTAAAACCAGTCCTGTTTTGAGGGTTTTCTAATTGTTGCCACTTTAGTGCACCTGTCGTTAAGTCCATGAACACCAATACAGCTGAAAGTGATTAACAATGACCTCAGCTGCTTAACCAACCAGAAAATTATCAGACAGGTTTAATTGATTTCATGCCAGGCCCAATAAAAAAGTGTTCCTTTAATTTTTGTGAGCAGTGTATATACAGTATATATATATATATATATATATATATATATATATATATATATATATATATATATATATATATATATATTATTATATATTATACTAGGGGGCTTCGCTCGCCAACCCCTGATGGCAACACGAATTAGATGATCTACAAGTCTCCGACTTAAAGTTTGAAGCCGAACAATATCTACACACTTCTGTCATATCACTTATGTCCATATATTTGATCTCTTTTCACTGTTCCGTTATTTCACCAAGTAATAATTTCCTTGTTAGCGCTAATGCGATCTTTACTATCAGTTTTATGAGACTTTCGAATTTTAGTACTTTAATAATCTCTAACCTGCTTTGCATGTGTATCGCGCCAATGTTTTTGAACCTCTTTACGATGTTCTACTTTGTCTTCTACTCTTTGTCTTTTATTTCCGACCCTGCTTGGTGCTGAGAGTGCAGGGATTCTGTCTGACAGTAGCATTCACACGAATGAGAAGTGATTGCACCGTGGCAGTGCTTGAAAATGTTTGGGAGGAGGGCGGGACTTGTTAAAATCTTTTGGTAAAAAGTCTCGTCTTGCGGGACCTGAAATTATCTCTAGCGGGAGTTAAAATTATCTCCAAGAAGGTCATGTCCCAGAATTTCCTTTTATAATAGAGAGATATTATTATTTATATATTTAATTTTTATTTATATTCATATGTATATTTAGACCCTCTTTAAAGTCCTGTTTTCACTTTGACATTAAAAAGTCTTTTTCTCTTGATCAATGTCATATTACATAAAATGTGAAAACTTCAAAGGGATAAACACCTTTTATAGGCCCTATTGCAAAAATCTATATGTTTGCAATTAAAGTATAAATAATAGTGATGCACTAATCTTTGATTTAATTTGCTGCATCCAGTACTACAACCTGTCACATCCATTATCACTAAACAGAGATGTTCATATCATATTTTTAAAATGACTGAGCAGCCTCACATCTTTTAAATCAGCTTTTAACACATAGCTATGTGTTCGGTTTCAGTCTACCTTTTACAAATGTCACAAGGCACTAACAAAGATTTACAAGCTTGAACAATATGATTCTAGGTTTAAATGACACACTGTTTAAGTAAATCGGTGATGGAATTAATAATTATTGTTTATTGTTGTCAACATATTTTTGGAGAACCTCTGCCGCAGATGCTGTCATTTAAATGCTGTTTGATTCTCTGGAAAAGAAGCCACGTGGTAAGCTGCAAGCAAATTTCTGAACTGTAAACAAGGTAATCATTCATGCTTTGTATGTTGCATGACGTCTTTCATATGCACCAATAATGCCTTTTGCATGGGTAAACAAACATTGTGATAAAAATAATTCAACTATGTAAAATAAATGAGAGATGAATAAATAATTCATATGAAAACAAATGATACAAAAATTGAATGAACTATTTGAACAAGTAGCTATGAAGCACTATTCAACCTGAGTGCAAAGCAAAGCCATTGTATTAACCAGGAGTGCAATTGACATCAGGAATCAGACTGATTAGTAAATGAATTTTAAACAAATCCAATAGCCACAGGAATAATTGATGAGATGAGAGTTTAAAGTGTTCATTTTCAATTAGCATGCAACAAAAATTGCATATACAGTATAAACGTTTAGAGATATTGGAGACATTATGGATGCACATCACAAACAAACAACCTATACTGTATAGTGCACCTCATCACCTCCATCACAAGGCACTTTATAGCTACAGAGTTATGTACATTTGCCTAACTTATTTTTTACAATTGGAGCACAGGCATGTCAAATGACTTGCTTTGGATGACACCATGGGTCAGAAGTGGGAACTGAATAGCAATTATGAAGTTAACGTCCAGCGCCTTAGCCACTAGATCCCACTGTTTACATATTTTAGGGGCTACATTTTTTTCTGAGACCTAAATACTATTTAAATATATACATTAGGTAAAGATTTTCTAAGTAAAACATAGAAGTCTATAATATGTGATTTTCGCAAATTATATTCTAACTATATGTGATGATTTTAAAAAAATTCTAATTAGCAACCTTTTGTATCCAGAGCTCTGCATAATAACGTAAGTATCCCAATTTCTTCGCTTGCTCAATTACTAAAGTCAGAAGTGGTCAATCACAACTTCTTATAATAATAATTCTAATAATTCATAAACATACTAGATGTTTTGGACTGATGCCATTTATTTTTTGTAACTGTTTGCTGTTTTGTTTTCAGTAGATTTTTCATATTATTGTAAGATTCTTATCAAGATTACCAAGGAACTTGGCCCAGACTTTAAATTCCTGTCCTGCTTATTAACACACAGATAAGCCGACGAGATACAATCTAGAAGCAGACTACAGGTGTGCAGGCAAATATTCAAAAGGAGAGGTCTCAGTCACTGTATTTTGATGACTGTCTGAGAAATATTCTGCAGCATACTCAGTCTTGCTTAACACTTATCCTAACCTCCTCTTCTGGACTTAACGTATTAGGCAGGATGCCATTCATGAGTATGAAGAATTTGGGTAAAGTCAGTATTATAAAGTATTGTACAGACCACCAATCAATCCACTTTTAACTCTAGCACGGCCACATAATTATTGTTTATTATTTTTGTTCTGGCCTTATAATCCTATTTCTGCATGTGTTGTACATGTGGTATTTTTAGTAGGTCTGAATAGTTGTATAAAGAATGTGTGACCACATGAGGGCGCTCAGACAATCAGGTAGAGAAGGATTGCCACAACCAAGCATTTCAAAAGAAAAACACAAGTTTATTTATTCTTGGGAAACAATTATGTCGTTTTGTTAGGTGCTCAGCCTTTGCCACAAATAAGAGTAGTTTACCAGAAATGCATTCAGTCCAAAATTCCCTCTTTGTCCAGTCTCTCTGGGTTCTGTTTATGTTGACCTCATCTGACAGAATACAAACCTTGAACTTGATAAAGGGAAGAGTTCCTGATCATACGGTGGCTGAACCACAGCTGACCAGCCCTCTTCTGGATCCTCCCTTTATACTGTTGGTAAAAGTCTCATGGCTGGAAGAGATAATCCTATCTGCTGCCTCCTGTGACCTCCAAGGGCAAATCTGGTTGCAGAATATCCTTAACGTTCCTGAACATGTACTCCTTTGGCAGACTTCCAGTCTTCACTGGAGAAGAAAATATTTTGAGGTATCTAGAGCTTCTCTGTCTAAGCTTAAGGGTTTCCCATGCTTGAAATTTTAAGGAGGTGAAGCGAACAGTAAGAGATGTGCTAAGAAGGATAGCATTAATGTGCTAAAGTAATGATTAGTTTACTGTATAATCTCCTGGATTGACTAATTTAACTGACCGGTTTGCATCAAAAAGAGGGCAAGGGACAATAAGCAGGGCAGGTCAGCAAACAACATCTGTCATTGCCATTGTGAATTAACCATACAAATACAACAAATAAAAATATTATTAATAATTAATTACATTTATATAGCACTTTTCTAACTATTCAAAGCACTTTACATAGAGAGTGGGGAGCCAATTCAACCACCACCAAAGTGGAGCATGCATCTAAATGATGTGACAGCAGCCATTTTGCACCAATACACTCACCACATATTAGCTATTCTGTGGTGATGGGGTGAGAGAGATAGCCAGCCAGCTAAAAACAGTGAAAGATTAGTGGGACAGAATGACCAGGTTGTGGTAGGCAAATAATGTAAGGTGTTGTGGACGGCTGGGACACCCTTTTGATACTGGATCAGGGGGAGCGGCCATGGGATGCACACTACATCCCTCGGAACATTTCGTGGCAGCCCCCCTGGGTTGCATCGGGGCCACAATGGTGGAACTCTGGAGCTCATCCCTTGTTGGGCTCCATGGCCAGTGCCAGGGGGAGCTGCATGGCTTAACGAGCCCATGTGGGCTGGACTGCAGCCACACCCGGAAGTGTAGCCTGAAGTAGGTCAACGAGCACCTGGCGCACTTCCAGGGGCGTTATAAAAGGAGCCTGCAGCCACTACTCTAGGCACAAGAATCAGGATGAGGAGGACGAAGCTGCCTGGGATGAGTAGTGGAGGAAAAAGTGTGTGGTTTGGGGTGTTTTGGAATTGTGTTGTGCCTGTGGGGATTACGGGGAAGATGTGCCCCACAGGTGAAGAAAAATAAAAGTTTTTTTTTTATTTTAAACGTGTCTCTGCTGTCAGTCTATGTCGGGTTGACACCTATATAGCCTTTGCCACAAAGGAAATTGGGAAACACCCTACTCTTTTTGAAAGAAGCCCAAGGATCTTTTATGACCACTGAGAGTCAGGACCACGGTTTTACATCTCTGACAGATGGCACCATTTTTTCAGCACAGTGTCACTGTACTGGGACATTGGGATCCACGCACAGGCCACAGGGTAAGAACCCCAAGTGGCCTCACCAACACCTCTTCCAGCAGCAATCCAAGCTATTCCTAGGTGGTCCCCAATCCAAGTGCTGGTCAGGTGCAAACACATTTACCCTCAGGGGGATGGCCCATTTCTGAAAAGCAGGTGGGAGGTGATGGTCAGAGAGAACAAAATTTTTGCGCCCTTCCATCATAGATTTTATTCTTATCTATTTTGCTGGTATTATCTTACTCATTATCATTGCTTGTGCCATGGATGGTTTATGTTATGTTATTATAATTTATATATTTGTCCATGTCACTTGGTTTATTGCATTGTTTTCATTTACTGCACTGCATGGTCAATTGCCAGTGCTGACAGGGGTCTGCAGTATTGGTGGAAAGTTAGGTCCAAACCCCAAACCTTAACCTGTTCCACAACTAAAAAAAAAAGGTAATGGGCTCAAGTAAACTCCCACCTTTGAAAATCTGTAAAAAAAAAAAAAAAAAGTGAGGGTTATGGCACAAATAATTAACTTCTTAAATGAAAACTACAGAGATTTGTTTAAATTCCAGTCAAACAAAATGCCATTAATCAAGATGGCCTGAAAACGTAACAAGTGACCCCATTATCATAAAGCTCTATGGAAGTGCTTATGGCATTCCTTGATTGAGAAACAAGAGCCGTCTGCATTGGCAATGATGTTTCCCTATTAAAGTTATGGTTTTACTTCAGATCTTAGCCTTGTTGTGACTTGGAATCCCAAAGTATGTAATTTGCAATTGCACATTCAAAAATCTCCTCTAGAGGGGGAAATCCCACTGAAAACCCAGCTAGACCCAAACAGGGGCTTGTAAAAACTTTATAAAAAAAGGTTTGATATCACAAAAATGCTCTTCATAAACAATGAATTTATGTGGCGCACAAAAGAATTTTTCCTAAACACTAATGTATTCCAATGCAACCAGGGTGTCAATACAGTAAGCCAAAAATGAAGTCAAGTCAAAAGGCTCAATAGAAACACAAAGCTCAAGAACTTACCACTGCCTAGTATGTTCAAAATTAACTACCTTGGGCCTCATGCATAATGCCATGGACAATGCCATGCGTAGAATTCACACTAAAACTTGGCATATGGACAAACTCAGAAATATGTGTATGCAAAAAAATAATTCAGATGCATAAATCTGTACGTATGCCAACTTCCACGTTCTTCCACTACATAATTCCCGGTCAGTGTGAAATGTAACACTCATGCACGCTCCTCCCGCCTCTTTGAATATGCAAATTAATAGCCCCTTATGTTTTGAGTTATGTGAAAAGACAATGGCAAAAGCACAGGGAAAAAGAAGAATTTCAGAGAATACCAAGTAGAGGCAAGGAAAAACATACTATTTGTTGGTTTAGGCATGATCAAGGGACAAAGTGGCGGAGAAACTCGAAAGTTTAAGTTTAGAAAGTCACACAGTGTTCAAAATAAATAAGAAATGGTCAGATATCAAAGTTGCCGTGAAAAGGCGAGTCATAGCCCACCATCTGAAAGTCATATGGAAGCCAATTAGGGCACAGAGGAAAGAAAAAAAAATAGGCACACAGTGGGAAAAAAGGTTGCAATTTCCACTTTAATTATGTAGTTTATTTTGTCATTAAAGTAGAATGTCATAAACTTCATCTTAAAATCTTTAATTTAATAGTTTCTGTAATCCCATCGTAACTAAAGTAGTACGTTAAATGGTTTGAATTCTATGTGTTCTTCATGCTGTTACAGCTCTCTGAGCAATTTAAATACTAAGATGTATACTTGATATTATTTTCATAATGATAGAAATTAAAGCATGTATAAAACACTAAGGCACATTGGCGCCCTCGGTAGAGATGAGCTGGTGCACCTTCCAGAGATTGTTCCTGCCTCACGCAAGATGCTTGCTGCGATATGCGTGACCCTCAATAACATAATTTATTGCAGCAGTACTCTCTGTTTCAAGCATACTAACTCCCAATTTCTGTCCTTCCTTTTCTTTCTCCAAGTAACCAATCACTACACAATCAGCTCTTTAATAAATGTCAAGCCATCTGTAAGCTTAGAATGCCATATCTTCGTAGTACAGTACATGTTTAATTACTAGGCTGACCCGCCTTTTTTATACATCACGATGTAAGCATGGAAACATGCTGTAAAATAAAGACAGAACACAGCGTAAAGAGTTGGGGTTTCCGGCCCCGTATACTGTAAATAAATGAAACAAATCAAGGTCAGGGTTACAAACAAAATACTGTTCATGCGCGCGACGCCTTCACATGCGGCGGTGGCCATTTTTATATAGGAGGAGCCGGAAGTGGAGGAATGCTGGGAAGGAGGCGTGAGGGATGACGGGATTCATGACGTCAGGGAAGATGGCGGAGAAAGGGCGGAAGTGGACGTGGTGCGGTCAGGTTACGATGGCGGAGCGTCTTTTTTCCTGAAAGAGAGAGCAGAAAGGTTAGTACCCCGCCATTCCCTACCGGCAAACGTCCTTCGAAGCGATTTCGGGTCCGCCCGCGGCCTCCTACTCGCGCATGCGTGACACGACCCCCCCCTCAGCCCAAGACCGTCCGGTCGGACGGACCTAACCGAGAGGTCGTGGACGCGAGAGAGGGCATCGGCGTTGGCCTGAAGGCCGCCACGGCGATAAGTAACCGTGAACTTATAGGGCTGCAAGTCCAGGAACCACCTGGTGACCCGCGGATTCGACTCTTTGTGGAGGGACATCCACTGAAGCGCAGCGTGATCAGTCACCAGAGTGAATTCGCGACCCAACAGGTAATACCGGAGATAAGTCACGGCCCACTTAATAGCCAGGGCTTCCCTCTCCACCGCCGCGTACCTGGTCTCTCGGTCCAACAATTTCCGGCTTAGGTACATCACGGGGTGCTCGACACCATCAACGCTTTGGCTCAACATGGCGCCCAGGCCTGTGTCCGAAGCGTCGGTCTGGAGGATAAAGGGTAGCCCAAAATCAGGGGTCCGCAATACAGATGCCGACGTAAGGGCCTGTTTCATTTCACTGAATGCGTGTTCTGCTTTGTCGTTCCATACCACATGCAGGGGAGCGCCCTTCTTCGTCAAGCTAGTCAAGGGTGCTGCCCTTTCGGAGAAACGGGGCACGAACCGGCGGTAGTACCCTGCTAGCCCCAAGAAAGCTTGCACCTGTCTCTTGGTATTCGGACGGGGCCATTCCAGGATGTCTTTGACTTTGGAACATTGGGGTCTCACCTGTCCTCGTCCCACAAGGTAGCCTAAATACTTGGCCTCCTTCAAGCCAAAAAAATACTTACGGGAGTTAATGCGGAGGCCGGCTTTAGCCAGTGTCGCGAGGACAGCAGAGAGCTGCAATAGATGCTCCTCCCAGGTGCCGGAATAGATGACGACGTCATCCAGGTAGGCGGCACTATAGGACTGGTGGGGCTTCAGCACTCTATCCACCAGACGTTGAAAGGTCGCAGGGGGCCCCGTGCAGCCCAAACTGGAGGACCTTGTTTTGCCAATGTCCGCTAGGGGTGCTAAAGGCAGTTTTTTCTTTTGCAGATGCCGTTAAGGGAATTTGCCAATACCCTTTGTCATATCAAGAGTAGTCAGATATCGAGCCACACCCAGCCGCTCGAGGAGGTCGTCAATGCGGGGCATTGGGTAGGCATCGAACTTGGAGACCTGGTTTAGACGTCTAAAGTCATTACAGAATTTCCAGGACCCGTCTGGCTTAGGAACGAGGACAATCGGACTGGACCAGGGACTGTGACTTTCCTCGATAATGTCCGAGTCCAGCATCCGCTGTACCTCCAGTTCCACCTCGGCGCGTTTTGCCTCCGGGAGTCTGTAGGGCCTCTCCCGGACGACTACTCCGGGTTCCGTGACTATATCGTGGGCAATCAGCGAGGTCCGGCCTGGCGACTCGCTCACCACTGGCGTAGATGGCCTGGGTAATCTCCCGCTGTTGTATGGGTGTTAGCTCGTCACCGAGGTTAAGGGCAGCCGTGCTAGCGAATAGGGAGAGGGATCTATGTGTTTCGGGAGTCTCCTCCCTGTCCTTCCATGGCTTTAACAAATTAACGTGATAGATCCTCTCGCTCGGTCGACGATTAGGTTGCTTGACTAAATAGTCGACGAGCCCCTTTCTCTCCTTAACCTCGTATGGCCCCAGCCAGTGAGCTAGTAGCTTGGAGTGGGAGGTGGGAACGAGTACCATCACTCGATCCCCCGGGCGGAACTCCCGGAGGACAGAGTTGCGGTTGTAACACCGGGCCTGCGCTGCCTGCGCACGAGTCACGTGGTCTTTGAGGAGTGGCCTGATTTTGGTGAGCCTGTCGCGCAGTTGCGCTACATACTCCAATATATTAAAGGAGGGAAGGGCCTCAGCCTCCCAGCCTTCTTTTAGAATGTCCAAAAGTCCCCGGGGTTGTCGCCCATATAATAATTCAAAAGGGGAGAAGCCCGTAGAGGCCTGGGGCACCTCCCGGTAGGCAAAGAGCACGAGCGGGAGGAGTTGGTCCCAATTCCTGCCGTCAGCGCTGACTACCTTGCGAAGCATCTGTTTAAGCGTCTGGTTAAAACGTTCTACCAGACCGTCTGTTTGGGGGTGGTAGACAGACGTCTTCAGGTGCTTTATTCTCAGTAATCTGGCAACCTCCCTGAACGTATCTGAAGTGAAGGGAGTACCCTGGTCCGTGAGGACTTCTTTAGGGATACCCACTCGTGAGAAGAGGTTGACTAGTTCCCGTGCGATGTTTTTGGTGGTAGCGGAGCGCAGGGGAATCGCCTCTGGGTACCGGGTTGCATAATCAACCATGACCAATATATACTTATGGCCACGGTTGGAGGGTTCTAGGGGTCCTACTAAGTCGACCCCTATCCGGTCAAAGGGTACATCTATCAGGGGTATCGGGACGAGAGGAGGACGGTCCCTCCTAGGAATCTGGTGAATCTGGCAGTCCGGACAGGATTGACTGAAGCGCCGGACCTCCTCGTTGATCCCGGGCCAGTAAAAGCATGGAAGCGATGTAAGCATGGAAACGTGCTGTAAAATAAAGACAGAACACAGCGTAAAGAGTTGGGGTTTCCGGCCCCGTATACTGTAAATAAATGAAACAAATCAAGGTCAGGGTTACAAACAAAATACTGTTCATGCGTGCAGAGCTTGATTCTCTCCAATGTTTTCTCGGCCCCGAGGTGGGCGCCTAAGAGGTGTGCGTGAGCTAGCTCGCATACCTCCCGCCGGAAGGTACGCGGAACTAGCAGCAGCTTCCGCACCTCGCCCTCGTGAGTTGCCACCCGATACAACAGATCATTCTCCAAGACAAAGAAGGGGCCGCGTGGCATGGAACCATCCGCTTGTGAGCTGCCTGGCAGAACAATCACATTCCTGGCAAACCGCAGGGAATCGTCATTCCATTCTTCTCTCTTAAATGAGGCGGGCGTGGAGCGAAATTGGTGGTCCAAGCCGTTCAGGGGATCTAATGAAAGGTTGGGGGGATGTGCTCCTTGGCTTGTCCCTTCGCAGGTGGGAGGTCCCGGTTCAGAGCCCATCGCCTGAGAAACCTCCCCCCTAGTGCCTGCGCCATTGTGGCTTGCCTCAGTGCATGGCGTGGAGACCGCGGGAAGGGTGCCTTGTCCCTCCGTAACCAGACCCAGAGAGGCCCCAGGAGCGGTGCGTGCTTTACCGCTTTTCTTTGTGACCAGTCTTGTCCCAGGATCACTGGAAAGGGGGGTTCGGGCAACACCGCGACCAACAGTTTGGACAATTCCCCCCTCCAGGAAAGATAGCATGCTGCGGAACGGTAAGCCCTGGTCTCTCCGTGTACACAAGTGACTCGTACATGTTTGCTTAGCCACTGTCGCGGTAAGACATAACGGCGAGTGACAATAGTTATGTTGCTGCCGGAGTCAAAGAGTGCCACCCCTGAGTGCCCGTTTACCAACACCACTCCCGTGTTTGGACTTGCCAAGGGATGCGGTGGAGTACAGTACCTCTCTGCCGAGGTCCAGGTGCAGTCCATCGGCTCCATGGGGGTTTTCAGCGGGCAGGTTGGTAGCAGGTGGCCGGTCTCCCTGCACTTGTAACAGCGGCCGGCTTTTCTCGGGGTCTGGGAGGTGCTTCTGCAGCGCGTCGAGAGGGCTCGGGGGTGGCCGCCCGTCCCGGCCGGTTCCCGCAAGCTTCCCTTTCTGCCCCCCCGGCTCGGAAAACCGCGAGCTGGCGCTCCAGGACTTACAGGAGTCCTGGCATGTCCGTATAGGGGTGGCGCCGAACATGCTGGGCAAGGGAGCCGGGCAGTGCATTGACCAGGTCCTCACAGGCCACCTGCTCAACGACCTTCCGGGCTTGGGGGCCCTCGGGCCGCAGCCACCGGCCCATTTTTCCCCAGAAGTTGAAGGCCTGTGCTCGGGCCGGCTTCTCGGGGTCAAACTGCCAGCTCAGCCATTCACTTGCCTGCTGGCTCGGCGTAATGCCGTAGCGTGCCAGGATTTCCTGTTTCAGGAGCTTATAGTCCACGGCCTCCTCCTCAGGGAGGTCATAATAGGCTCGCTGCGCGGGCCCCTTTAGGTAGGGCGCCAGAAGGGACGCCCACTCGGACCGCTGCCACTCGTTCCGGGTGGCCGTCCTCTCGAAGATCCCCAAGTAGGACTCAATGTCGTCCGCCTCCATCATCGGGACAAGGGACGGAGGTTTTGGATGAGGCGGGTCGGCCCTTACCCTCTCGGCGTCCGCGAGTTTCGCCTTCGCGGCCTCCAGTTCCCGGGTAGTAGTGGCCTGTGCTTGCTGCAGGGACTGGATCTAGGCGTTCATGCCCTGCAGCACGGTTTTGAGGTCCTGCCTTTCAGTCATTTCGTTTCTTCTTCGGTGCAGTATCCTGCCGACTACGCCACTGTAAAATAAAGACAGAACACAGCGTAAAGAGTTGGGGTTTCCGGCCCCGTATACTGTAAATAAATCAAACAAATCAAGGTCAGGGTTACAAACAAAATACTGTTCATGCGCGCGACGCCTTGACATGCGCCGGCGGCCATTTTTATATAGGAGAAGCCGGAAGTGGAGGAATGCTGGGAAGGAGGCGTGAGGGATGACGGGATTTGTGACGTCAGGGAAGATGGCGGAGGAAGGGCGGAAGTGGACGTGGTGCGGTCAGGTTACGATGGCGGAGAGTCTTTTTTCCTGAAAGAGAGAGCAGAAAGGTTAGTACCCCGTCATTCCCTACCGGCAAACGTTCTTCGAAGCGATTTCGGGTCCGCCCGCGGCCTCCTACTCGCGCATGCGTGACAGTGCGTACGCAACATTTTTGTGTGTACGTACCATTTATACATGAGGCCCCTGGAATTGTGGGAGACCATCTGGCTATATAGGGTGGAGGGATGTTCCTGTTGCTGATTGGCAAGTGGCACCACGTTGTGGGGTATCGCCCACAAAATACATGGAACATAAAACAGGCAAAGAAAATACAGCAGATAATTAGCAAAAGTAACATTAGCACAAATAAAAGGCTCAACATAAAACAAAAAAGAATTAAAATGAGACTTTGAATCCCAGCCAGGGGAGGAACCCTTGCTGAGATATAAAAAGTCTTGCCATTCTTTCAGGGTTTATGATTTTTTCTGTGGATCAGTTATTGGTAATTGATTATGCTTATGCATTTTGGCTTGAGGTTATTGTAAATTTGGGATTGTTCGTGTTGGATTTTTTTGGGATGTTTTAGTCCAGCACTGTACCTCTGTCTAATTATACCTTTTAGTGGGTTTCAAGTCATTTTTCAGTTCACTGTTTTTATTAATTCCATTTTCCTCATAATTTTGTTACTGTAATATCTTATTTGTTAATAACAAAATTATAATTTATAATGAAATTTATTAACTTAAAAAATTCATTTAAGTCCTTTTTTTGCATTTGAATTTTTTAGAAATAATTTAAGTAACGTTTAGTAATTGTGGTTGTGGTCATTTGCGTCTTGTGATTTGAACCTTAGGTGATTCATCTAGGAGTATATTCCAAACAGGCAATCTCTGCATCATGAGTAAAGATGGCTTGCACTTTGGCTGTCGCTGTGTCCTACTGTAACCTTTTTACTTCCTCCTTTCTTCTTTTCGCGGAAGACAGTAATAGACCATACGCCGATTGTTTTTGAGAATCACAACCTCTAAAGAAGCAAAGGAAAAAAAAGAAAGCAATCATAACATAAAACAAAGCTCTTGCAGAACTTTCTGGGGTGCTTCTATTCAACTTTTTTTTTTCTTTAGAAAGCCAAATACGTACCCACTGAAATAAAGACAACACAAAATAAATTAGCTAATATACATTAAAATTGTTTAAATACTACAAAAATATAAAAAAAAAGTTACATAGTGTTTTACATAGAGAGCTAACTATAACCAATATACACTATCTACTCTCTATATATAAAATCATAAGCCAAAAAGTGCAATGATTTTGTGCAACGATTTTATTGATGTTTTTTGTCACACTTTAAATCAGGCTTATTTTAAAACCTACATATATATGTTTGGTATCATTCTTTTCAGAATTTATCGAACTTTAATGTGATGTTGTTAGATTTTCAGATTCTTATTCTGTTTTTAAATTATAAACTAAAATATCAAGAACTCACATCCCGCAAGATGAGACTTTGTGCCAAGATATTTAACCACGCCCGGGGCCAGAAATAAAAGACAAAGAGTAGACAACAAAGACAGCTGCTGTACAGGCTTTTAAATGTTCAAAGAGCTGTGTGAGATTCAGATCACGTGGCACAGCAGCAGCAGCAAGCCAGCAGCTAAACAAGCAAAGAGGAAGTAAAAAAAACTATTTGTTTCCCATTGTATCAATGGTTAAGAGGGGGTTTCGGAGGAGCAACCGCATCTCCTTAGGGTGCTTCAGCCCCCCTCTTCACAAAACGAGCAGAAAAGACGCAAAGTGGCTGGCGCTTAGTGCAGGCGGGTTAGGTGTTGGGTTGGCAAGTAAAGCGAGCAGGGGGGACTATATAAATAAAGACTATATAAATAAACTGCAATACCCGAGAGAGCAAAGGAAAATAAAGAAAGCAATCATAACATAAAACGAACCTCTTGCACAACTTTCTGGGGTGCTTCAATTCAACTTTTTTTTCTAAAGGAGAGGGTAAAACAATACAAATCATCACTTCAATGCTAAAATAATAAATGATTTTTAAACAAATAAAATGAATTAATAAATAAATGGAGCTCCACAAGCCCATCCTTCCTCTAGCAAGCCAAATACGCACCTGCTGAAATAAGGACGATTACCCATAAATGCACCCCAAATGAGCGCCTGCAACACATGCTCTCCCGATGATTGGTTCCTACTTAACATTATGTACATACTATATAAAAATAGTATAACAATATTAGAAATATACAAAAAAAAAACAAACCCCAAAGTACAAAAATAACATAGAAAACCAGATTAAACCTGTTGCACCACCATCCGTGCTAAACATTTATCTCTATTTCCTGTGGACTGAGGCAGGATCCTCTGCAGCAATCGGGGAACAGGTATTTGGAGGTTCAAGGGGATCCATTTTTAGTGCTTTACTCTGATATGGCTTTGAAAATCATTGTGTTTGGGTGCTGATGTGGTGCCAGATTATTGTGAGTTAGTGCTTCCTTTTAAAATAACAACATTAACAAACTTGCAAAACAAACTGAAACAGTTGTATCCTCCTCGGCTACCAAAGGAACAGGCAACCTCATTGCGACATTTGGGTCTCAGTTTTGCTGTCTGTGATTGCATGTTTTGCCTTTTTTTCTTTAGTTCCTTCTGTCCTTGTATTTATAATACTGATAATTAAGGGATAAGGACTGTGATGGAAAGCAGCTGCTGCCTAGCAACCATGCACACCTGGCTGTCAGACTCTACCAACTGTGTGTGAATCAGTTCAGTATGGATTATGGCACAGGCCCGACACCATCTCAAAGACAACATACTCTTTCCTGAAGTCCTTGGCTGAAACGCCTGGCTGAGTACAGTTTTGCATTTTCAAAACCATGGTACCATTTCACCCATTCTCTTCACTCCCTTAAAACAATTGGTGTACGCACAACTTGTACACAATTTATCTGGGTCAGGAAATGTGGAGCACAGTGCCAAATGATTTCCTCTTTTAAAGGCACTGTACATTACATACTGTAATTACTGCATATTAACCATGATTGCTGGTTCATCAGACACAACACAGATATATGCTTATAGAACTGTCACCAAATTACAATACAGACCTCCTGGGGATTTACTGCATTCACATTGGTTTGTCATCACCTTCTGAATGAATTTGCACCACCACACTGTTGCTACTTTGTGCTTTACTCTCAAATCCCTTACAAATAAAGCTGATTTGGCATCTGTTTATATGTATGTACGTATTGTCACACACGTGCGCTTGGGAGTCAACCAAAGAGACCTGGAAAAGCTGATTCCATGCCAGGTCAGGGTGTGGTGGGGTGCACTAAGCCTCTCTCTTTTCTCTCTGCAGGCCAACCACGATAAATCCCTTGTGTCCTGACCCCGAGAACGTCACTTCCTGTGAACCACCTATAAAAACCCCTCATCCTCCATACTTAAACAGTTCTGTTTTGGACTCTCACCTGTACTCATTATACAAAAATTTAAGCCCTTTACAGCCAGGGAAACTATATGGGCGCCTGCCCCAAACCTTTGTTGTGTGTCAGGCTATTTCTTTCACAGTATGTATGTTTGTATCACCATTAGGAAAAATAACTGTATAGAGCTTCCTGAAAATTAGATAGATCAGAGATAGTCCAACTTGGAAAATATACTTTATTGCATCTAGATGCAGAACCTGTGGTTTCTCTCATCCTGAACAGTTGGCAACTCGTCATGAGTAGGGTATCAAACTAACCTGTCTCACTATGGTCTACATCCAGCTCATGTTATCTATTAAAGGGTGGACAATCCAAGGTTTAGTGAATTAAGCTTCACAAGCACAGGAAGTTCAACATTGAAGGACAAAAAAAAAACCAACATAATAGTAAAGTTCTGGCCACCATAAGCCAGTTATCCCTGTGGTAACTCTTCTAATACCTCCTGCCTAAACCCCAAAAAGCCAGAAGGAGCTTGAGGCCTCACTTTCATGGTCTGTACTCATACATAAGATCAAGATCAAGGAAGCTTTTGCCTTTTGGCTTCATGGGTTGTTTTTTTTTTTTTGATCTCCCTGAGCTCACCTGTGTTACAGTATAACAGGTGTGACAGGCAGCCATGGCCATTGCCTGGCCGGGGACACCAATGTAATGGAAGGACTGCGGGAGAGAGCTGAGGCAATACCTACTCTTAGACGCTAGAGGGCGGCCTTCTTTGGCGGCTGTGGCACCACGGATACCCGCAGGGTATGCTGGGAGCTGGACTTTGGTGCAGCCCTTGTGGGGTTCTGAGGAGACTGCCAGTGGGAGCTGCAGAGCCCTATAGAGTACTTCCACCACACCTGGGAGTGATTCCAGGTAATATTGATGAGCCACCTGGAATACTCCCAGGACCTGAATAAAAGGAACCGCCACACTCCATTCGGGGAGCCAGAGTCAGGAGGAGGGGGACAAAGCTTGCTGGGACAAACTTAAAAGAAGTGGTGAGGCGGCCTTCTGCTGCTATGCACCTAAAATCTGGAATAGCCTGCCAATAGGAATTCGCCAGGCTGATACAGTAGAGCACTTTAAAACACTGCTGAAAACACATTACTTTAACATGGCCTTTTTATAACTTCATTTTAATCTTAATTTAACTTAATCCTGATACTCTATATGTTCAATTTCCTCAAAATAACTATTCATGGTGGCTCTAAAATCGGTACTGACCCCTACTCTCTTTTCTGTTTCTTTTTCTGGTTTCTTTGTGGTGGTGGTCATCATCAAGCCCTTCCCGTGAGAATCCTAAATCCAAAGAGGACTGTTTCATTTATGTTAGGTAGAATGCCCAGAGGGGACTGGGCGGTCTCATGGTCTGGAATCCCTACAGATTTTATTTTTCTCCAGCCGTCTGGAGTTTTTTTGTTTTTTCTGTCCCCCCTGGCCATTGAACCTTACTCTTATTCGATATTAATTAATGTTGATTTATTTTGTTTTATAATTGTGTCTTTCATCTTTCTATTCTTTAATATGTAAAGCACTTTGAGCTACTGTTTGTATGAAAATGTGCTATAGAAATAAATGTTGTTGTTGTTGTTGTTGGGAGAGGAGTGGAGGCGGCAGAGAAAGAAAAAGAAAGAAGAAGGGACTGAGCATTACTGCTGGTGCTTTTGTACTGTGTTCTGTAGTGTGGAGCGGGAAAACGCACTGCCACACGAAATAACCCTGTGTTGCCTTGGATTTGTGTCTCTGTGCCTGTCTGTGTCCAGGTTTGGGGAGCTGTATGGCCCAGGTATTCCACACAGGTGTACCAGTCAAACTCCCCACTGTTGGAACAGACACTTGATGCCAGAAGCCAGAGCCTGGTGGGTCTCCCACTCCTCTCTTTGTATGAGTTAATAAATAATAAGACTGCTCAAGTGGTGGTTCACAGGGTAGGAAGAATGTCATGAAATACCACAATATGATCCATCAACAGAGAAACAGCACCTGACATATTGTAATGATGGTGTAATGGTTAGTGTATTTGTGTTCAAAGAAATTGATTGAGGTTTGGTTCCTGACCATTGCACTTATCTTTTTCCCTCAGTGTTTAAGTTATGGCCCCATGCTACCCTAGGTGGGTCTGTATGGTCTCCAGTGTTATTTTTACTTTTCAGTTTGTTGTCACTCACCATTACAACAACATCACAACTTGCTGTTTCGCTGTTGTGTCTGAAGCAGTCAAAGTCAAAATTGCATTGCTGAGTTAAACCTTATAATGAATTGGGACCACTACACAACAAACTTCAGCAAAGTTTTGAAATGATACCCAGACAATTCTTGATATTATAAAATAAAGTTAGAAAGAATTATAGAAATACAAAGCACATGTAACTTAATTAATGTACTTAGCATGACCTTTCGTCAGTTACCCAAAACTTTGATGTACTCTTTGACAATTTTCACCATGTTCCTAGGTGAGCATTTCAGAAAAATAAATGGTGTAGATTTTAGCAGTTTTCACTGTCTAAAAAGGCAACACTTTGCAGTTCTACACCTGCCCTGTCTGCACTGTTAGAGCTACATTATACTTCATCATCCCTGAATGGCAAAATGGTGACCAGAGATAATGGACTAGATACATTTTTCCTTAGCAGCAGGTACAATTGTCAGATGAGATATTCCAGGGGACACTGACATCTACAATTGTGATTCACAAGAATTAAAGCATCGTGCTGAGGAAAGTGACCATTACCAGCTAACTTCTCTTTCCTTTTAGTGGCACCCAGCCCTATTTGCTGCAGCTTGTCAGCTTTTTGAAAAGAGCACCAGACAGAGTTTGACTGAGATGGCTTTTTTAGGACTTACAAGAAGCTCAAAATACTGCATACAGATGAGCAGGCTTATAACCTGTAATCAAGGTAAAAATAAGCAACTAGGAAACATTTGGAAAATGCAGCTGTGTGAGGTTTGTTCGGAAATATTTAATGAATTAAAAATAATAATAATTATACCACAGTACATTATATTGGGAATAAAACAGCAGGCCTGTGACTGCCACTGCAGCCTTTAAAAGTCTACTGCTGTGATTCTCTAAAGAAAACATGAAGCTGTGCCTTGTGTATATAATTATGGCATGTACTGTAATTCATTTTCATATCTGTGGCAGATTTAAACTGTATATAGTGATTATTTGTCATATGGAATGAGATGACCCCGCACTGCATTCATACGTTTTCATAACACCTCATACCATTCTGTGTTCATTTTCTAACCTTGTTTACTATCTGCATGGAGTCTGAATGTTCTCCTTAGTCCACATTGACTTCATCTGGTTATACAACTTCTTCAAACACATGCCAACACATTTCTTATATTAATTGGTGAATGTATGATGCTGTAAAAAGTTTCATGGCTGAACTGAGAAAGGCAAAGGTGCCACCAAAGCAGTACACAACAAGAGATAATACATTAAGGACCATGGAGAGAGACAGAGACAGCCATGGTGCATCTCTTTGTACCAAGTAGCCTCCTGGCATTTCAATGTGCCCTTATCACTTTCTGAAGCCTTAGGGACAGACTGAATATGTGACAGCGGATACAACAGAGTTGGTCAGCACAGGCCATAACAACTCAAGGACTGACTCCATCTGGTCCTGCGGCTTTTCATGTGTATACCTTCCCATCTCTGAGGTGCTATTTCTCTGTTAATATATCACACTGTTATAGTTCATGTCATTCTTCCCAATCTGTTGACCCCCACTTTTTTCACACATGTAGCAGAGGGAAACCTCCTCCATATCAATACGCCCATTATGTGAAGGTCAGGTCAGGTTAGGGAACATCTACTGGCACATAGCATTGCCGCAACCACCACATGACGAAACAGCTCGGGATCCCGGTTGGCAACCCCCCCGGGCAGACACGCGGTCAAGTCCCGCCTTTCAGAAATGACCATCTATCTGTAGCAACCAGGTGTTATGTGGGCGTCCCCATGGCCTGCTCCAGCCACTGAAGTCCTTAACAATGAGGAACCTGCAAGCTGGATCGCCCTCAAGGAATCACACCACATGCTTCCTCACAGTACAAGTAATGTGCCTCATCTGGAACTTCGTGAGCAACCCCTCATCCGATACAAAGTCAAACCAGCAGTATGCAAGGATTCTCTGAAGAGACACAGTACCAATGGAATCCATTCTTTGTCTCAGGTCACTGGAGAGCAACCATGTCTCACAACTATATAGCAAGACAGGAAGCACCAGGACTCTAAAGACTTGGACCTTCATCCTATCGCATAAATATCGGGAGAACCACACGCCCCTTTCCAGCAACCTCACATGCTCTCCCAATCCATATACTGAATTCATAGGAAGAGTCACCAGAGACATGAATGTCACTGCCGGGTAAGTAAACCTCTCGAAAAGGTCAACATTCTCTCTGCAGACAAACACACTGCTGATGGCTTTGCCTAAGAGGTCATTAAAGGCCTGGATCTTAGTTTTTATCCAGGACACTCACAAGGCCAGACACTCAGACACCTCATTCGGTTTCTCGAGAGCCTTGATCAGAGCCACCATTGACTCCGTGAAGATGACAGCATCTTCAGCAAAGTCAAGATCAGTGAATCTTTCTTCACCAACAGATTAAACTGCCCTGGGATTAAAATCTAAAATGGCACATTAGATCACAGAACACTGCCAAGTGAACAATGGAAGTCCTTCAGACAAGCACCAAAGGGGTCCTTGTAACAGGAAAGGCCATCTGTTGTAGAAGGCAGACAGCCCAACAAGTGCTAAAGGCGCCTTATCCTCCAAATAAGAATGGGGGATCTTGGGGGTCTGCCATGCAAAGTCATTCAGGCTGGATGTCTCTCATAGTGGGAAATAGGAACCTGCTTGTAGTCCCAAACGTGTCTTCAGTGCCTGGAAGTTTTAAAGGCTACTTAGGGTTCAGGGACGCAGTTTCCGCAGGGCCAAAGTTAGTTGGAAACATGGAAGCCAGGTGTTTTGAAGGCAATATCTTACCATGATAGTGATTCTGAGATGGAGTACAGCGAAATTCTTATTTGCATGCCTGACCAGCATACAACATCCCACCACTCTGCTTTCATGATAAAGAAATATCACAATACAGAACTTCACACATGGCATTATTTATACTTGCCATGTGGACCCAGAATGTAATGATCATTGGGCACTAATTGTTGACTGAATTACTACAGTCAACACTGGCTAGCCAGCTGTTGAATCTGGTTTTGAGAGAAGAGCTGGGCCAACACTTACTTGGTCAGAGTAAAAAAGAGAAGCAGCTCTTTAGGTACTGAGAACATGAAATATGGGGTTAGAAAAATAAGACTTTGAAGCTTTAACACTAAGCATCATTATTTTCTGTTGATGTGTTGCGTTTTCCATATACTGTAATGTTTCCTCAAATGTGTTTGCTTAATAAATAAATTATACTATTCCTGACAACTTGAAATTCTTTTGTCCACTATTCCAAGCTGGGAAGATACTTAGGTAAGGTGTTCTATTGGATTCAAGTTGGTTCCTGTTGTTATTGCTACTGGAATGGGCCCCAGCTCTTCATGAGCTATCAGTCAGTGTGTTTACATGCACACACATAATCGGGTTAAGATGAATAATCTGGTTAAGGCAGAGGCCTGGTTTCTTAAAAATGAACCTTTACATGTACAAGTAATCTCATTTGTCAAAACACTCCAACGTCATTAAACTGCGCAGAAAAGAGGTAAACGTCATCATCAGCCACTGTTAATCAGAAAATAAGCATGACGCCTGTGATCATTTTCTTATGCTTTATAAATATTTTTAGTCAAATTGACGCTTTATTTATAAGTTTCCACTACAAATATTGCACACAGCAAACTGCTTGGCTGTATGATTGAGCCCCGTCAAAAAAGTGCAGCTGAAATAATAATAACGCTGGTATATTTACTTTAATCACATAAGTGTTAGATTACTTGTTAAAAAGTAATTGGACTGCACAATATGCATCAGCCTTAACATGTCAATCTACTGCTATTGCTATTGTGTTGCTCAATTTAGCACTGTATGTTCAGTTCATCAACACAAATTTAGCGATTTCTGAAATACTGAGAAAGATTATTTCAGAAAGGAGAAGGAATAATGCGATCATTTAAACATTTGCCACTGGAAATGTATTTTGGGGACACTTCTATCCATGGCTGCTGAAAGCGTGTCCAAAGTAAATACTTGGACAGTCTGAAAGAGTGCAAACATGCGTAGGCTACAAAATGCTAAACAGAAACCGCATTAAGGGTTTACACTGCCACATAATTGAATTATTCATGGAGAAATATTCTTCTAATAGTCAGGTTTCTTAGAGACCAATAACCCGATTCCTCTAAGTTGAAATAAGGGTTTACATGGTGTGGATAGTAGGGGGTGTTCAAGCTCTCCCAAACACCCAACACAAGCAGGCTCAGGACACAAGTTTAAAGCACAAAGAGTCTTTATTTGTGGCAAACTCTTCCCTTTTAAGTGTTTCCCGCCACAATCACAGCCATAAGTACAATAAAGCACAATAGCACAAAAAATCACTCTTTGTCTTTTCTCTCTCGGTCAATCAGTGCCTCCTCCACTCCTCCTCACAAGCTTCATCCTCTTCCACTCGACTCTGTCTCATCAATGTCAGGCAGGCAGGCAGGCGTTCCTCGGCAGTGTTTCCGGTGATATGATGCTACAGATCTGAAGCACTGAGGTTTGAGGCATACGGAATAGGAACTCCCAAATCCTGTAACTCCCCCTGGTGGACCCCAGGGGACCTAGCAAGGCTGTTTTCTTAGGACTACAACACGCAGCACACCTTGTGGGCACCTATGCAGGGATCCAAGCCTGGGCTCACTGCCATCTAGTGATCCTGGGAAGATAATGTCCCAAGCATGCTCTCTCCCCAGGTCCTTCTAATCCAATGGAAGGCCATTCCAAGCCATTCTTCACAATGGCATTTTAGAAATCAGATTTCTCTGAGTAATCAAGATATTAAGGCAAACGTAAATATGCTAATTTCTTCAGAAAATAGACAATTTGAGTCATACATAATAAGTATACTGTGTTATAATGATGCACATCCATGATAACTTCATCGTCAACCTCTTTTAGCTTTGTAGTGTTTTATTTTCTTTCTTTCTTTCTTTCTTTCTTTCTTTCTTTCTTTCTTCAAAAAACAATTTCACTGGCTCACTGTGGAGGAAGCGGTATCTAACAGAAAGTACAGTAGATGATGGAGGTTGGCATCAGTATGTGCAGTGCTAGTAAACCCATTAAGCAAAATAGTCTGCCAACTACGGTGCCATCCTCTGGGGGGGAGGTGCTGATTTACTAAGTTAGTTTTGCTTTGTATCAGAGGGTGTGCGCCATGCTTTACATTCCTTAAGAACCTACACCATGTGAGGGGATGGAAAAGCTGTCAAGGTCACTGCAAGGTTAGTTTGGTGTGACTCACTCCTTCCACCAGCCCCACCAAAACATTTATTGCAAATAAAGTGGCAAAAAAGGACAAGAGCTTGTTGAGGAGTGTTTCAGAATAGCATTCAATACTAGAAGAGGAATAAACTAGAAGATGAGAGACAAACTAAATGCAGAAGTACAGACATTCTGTCATTGAGTAGATTGTGTTTATCATTGCAGCGTGATGGCGTCACTGTCACTATTAGCATAAATGTAAGTCGTAAAAACTCGCCACTCTACTCTAGATAAGGATGTGCAAAGTTAGCCTGCAGGCTGTAAACTACCTGCTTGTACTTAACCAACTATGTTTTGTTTATTTCTTATGAATAATGCTGCTGTCTTGACATCATGAACATCACCAGGTTCTGTAGTGGTGAGTAAGGTTTTAAAGAAAAGATTGTTCCAGAACCCACCGTGATAGATGAAAATCCGCGAAGTAGAAACCATGTTTGTATGGTTATTTTTATATATTTTAAGCCCTTATAAACTTTCCTACACTGTTAACATTATTAGAGCCCTCTAGACATGAAATAACACCCTTTAGTTAAAAGCTTAAACTGTGCTCCATGACAAGACAAAGATGACAGTTCTTTCTCACAATTAAAAGAACGCAAACATATCTTCTCTTCAAAGGAATGCGTGTCAGGAGCAGAGAATGTCAGAGAAAGAGAGAGAGGGCGCGAGAGAAAAGCAAACAATCAAAAAATCAACACGTGCTTTTGGTCTTTTAAGTATGTCGAAGCACCGCGATAAAACGCCATTTTGTAGAGGAACTTCCGTATCCTCTAGGCAAACAGACCCTCTGCTCACACCGCCTCCGTCAGGCGCAGAGAATGTCAGAGAGAGTGAGTGAGACAGAGAAAAGCAAACAATTTACCTAACATGTCTTTGGATGATAGGAAGAAACCTGAGTACCCAGAGGAAACCCATGGAGAGGGAGAACATGCAAACTCCACACAAGGAGAACCTGGGATGCAAATTCTGGTATCCTTTACTGCAAGGCAGTAGGACTTACCACTAATTTACCGTGCCATCCTGTTGTTCTTATTGTGTATATATATATATATATATATATATATATATATATATATATATATATATATATGTGTATATATATATATATATATAGAATCCAATGTCTGTCTGTCTGTCTGCTTTTCACAAGAGAACTACTTAATGGATTTAGATTGGGTTTTTTCCAAAATTTGCTTGAACATTCCAGTTGATTTTGTGACTTCCCTCCTCACGCTAAGATTCATAGATCGCTTGGGACCTCAGGATCTATCATTCACACACCACCCTCCATTCCAGTCGCTGTACCTCTCGGCAAGTGTTGGAGTGTACCTTTCCTCCGCTTAGCTAGCAATATCTGTTTGTTCAGCAGACATTATCATCTAGAGATTGTTAAAGAGTAACGTTTGATGTTTTTAAGAGAGATCACAGCTACGTGTGTTTTAGAGGGTACCTGCTCATTGGCAGAGATATCACGGCCACATGCTGTTCTCCCCACGTGGGGAACGCTCTCCCATCAGAGGTGAACATGATCAGATATGTGAGACGTTGCACCTCATGGCGGATCAACAATGGCACTTGTCTCACAGAGAATGTGAAACGTCTCAAGAGCATGCATCGCGCTTCACAGGATGTAGCATTGACAAGAGGGTTTTAATCCCTCGCATTCCTATAATCACAAGGACATGCCCTTTCAGTTGAAGAGATTACAGTGATTCTTTGCTTTGCAATGTCAATTAACAAGAGAGACAGAGACTCATTGGTAGAGGTTGTTCTTAGCTCACCATACTTCTCGCATGGTCAGCTTTACGTTCCTGGGTTAGTTCCCCAAGAAACCAAAATGTCCTCGCCCCTGATAACAAAACCAAACATATTGTATATCAAGAGGCCCTCGGATAGGAAATCTATCACTATAAATTGTTCTCAATACAAATTACATTTTTTTTATTGGTTTTTAAAGTCTGTCCTGTTTCACTACTACGTGGGCGGAGACGCAGTGGACAGCTACTTATATAAAATTACAGATAGTTAAATAGATAAACAAAGGCATCTGTGCTTTTAAATCCAGTGTTTGTGCATTTATTTTGCCATGGTGTTTTTCCTTTCTTTATTTTTATTGGTTGGAGACCTAGCCTAGAGGTTCACACAGTCTTTGACCGTGTGGCTACCATTAACTGTCATCAATGTGTGACTGTCATCAACTTGTTCTTGTTTTGGGGTGCCTTTCCCAGTAAGAAGCAACCTGGGTAGTTGCAAATGGCTGTGAGATATTTGCCCACGCATCACCAACAATGCCTTAATCAAAGTAGACATGTGCATGTTATCTGAGATCCCACTTAAGTTCAGTGGAGCATCTCAGAAAGCTGTCCATGCTGTATAACAGAATATGCTGTTCATGATAGCATCACATAACATAATCTAAAGTAAATACAGATACAGTATATAAAACAATATGGTGAAGTAGAACTGCACTCTCCCCCAGTAATACATTAGTTAAGTCCTATAAAATAAACATAATTTATATTGAATGGATGAGAAAAAAAAATAGGAAGAGACAGATAAATCAGTTACTGTCTTTAAACATAAATGACTGCAGTAGGAAAGAAACAGTTTCTACAGTATGTCTAGTAGTTCTTGCCTTTGCTGACTTGTAATGTTTCTTCAGTGGTCATAACTGAGAGAGAGGGTTGCACGGGTGAGTGTAGTCATTACTTATATTTTCAGCTCGTTTCCTGACCTGTGATATTTACAAGACCCCAGTGGAGTCCAGTTTCAGTGCTACAATCTTTTCTGCTGTCCGAATAACACGCTCCAATTTGTATTTGAAGTGAATAGATGCATTGCCCTACTAGACTGTCACAGAGAAAGTGAGGTTTATAGAGCTTTCAATGATGGCTTGATAAAACTGTTCCACCACTGATTGGGACAGTTTAAACTTTTAAAGCTGATGGAGAAAAAAAATCGGCTGCTGAGCTTTTTTGATAAGACCAGTTAAGTTTTCATCCCATTTCAGATTGTAAGTGAAAGTCTGGAAAATTGTCCATAACTGAGGCAGACAAGCGTCTTTATCTGATGAGCATGTAGGCTGCAAGGACCTCATAGCATGAGGTGAGCCATTCATCTTAGTAGATTATCAGGGAGAGACAGACCGGGTTAACCTGGGGCTGTGTTCATTTTTAAGAGTCCCTGAAAGCATTGTGATCATATTGCACTTTCTATTTTTTTTTACAATAAAAGCACTTAGATTTTAAAGTGCTCCTATTGTGTCTGCCTATCATGGCATTCCCTGATCTTGCTAAAACCTTTTGAAGATTCTAGTGCATGACATGTATGCATACATGAAGCATGCAGTTTTCAGTTATTTTTATTTGATGTAGTGCCTGTTTACAATGAGAACCTTTATTAAATAAAGATGCATGACTAATAACTTTTAATAGTATATACTGCTTTTCACAATAAGCACTCTGAGCCTACTGTATTCTTCATTCTTTACTGAACTCGCTTAATCCAGCTCAGGGTCCAGCTGAGGAGTTTATCTCAGCAGCGTCAGGTGTCATTCCATCATAAGACTCACTCAAGTGCACAACCACATTCAGGAACATCAAGCCAAATTGGAGGAACTGGTTAACCTAACACAGATGTTTCTGGAATGTGAAAGGAAAACTGAAGTAAATAGAGACAGGGCGATAATGCAAACTCCATAAAGACAATGAACAGATCTGTGTCCAAAAGCAGATCCGTCTCACCATGCCACTCTGTGTCAATCAACATAAATAATTTTGTTTAGTATTTCAGAGCAGTTATGTAGTTATTTGTTGCTGATGACATTGAGTTGTGTAGCACCAGAAAGGAGGAAGCAGATAGGAAGTTGAAAGAATGGAGAAGGGCTTTGGAAAACAGAGGGTTGAAGATAAATAGGAAGAAGATGGAATATATGAGGTGTAATGATGATCAGGATTCAGAAGTTAGCCTGCAGGGGGAGAGCTACTGAAAAGAGTGGATAAGTTAAAATATCTAGGATCAGTCGTTGCCCAAGATGGACAACTAGATTCAGAGATAAACTATAGAGTGCAGTGTAGATGGAACAATTGGAATAAAGTATCAGGGGTATTGTGTGATCACAGAATTAAGGTGAAGATAAACGTTAAGGTTTTTAAGACAGTAGCAAGACCAGCCATGATGTGTGGAACTAAAACGTGAGAGTGCAGGAGAAGTAACATGTGGCAGAAATGAAAATGTTGAGATAGAAATGTCAGAATAAGAAATGAGACAATCAGAGAGATATCAAAGTTAGTACAGGAAAGTCGGCTAAAGTATATGAGCATGTGATGAAGACAGACACTTTAGTTCAGGTACTGCAAAAACATATCTCTTACTCATTTACTCTAATGTAACAAGACCTTAACAAAGACTTCTTTTGGTCTTCATAACTCTCATTAAACATCAGTAGTTCTGTTATTCATCTCTGTGCTGTGTGGCCTCTTGACGTGATGGTGAGATGACTTGTTAACATGAAGGATTCACAAGTCTTATACTAAATATGTAATATCAAGAGAAGTGTGTCTCAATTAAGCCCTTCAGACCACTCCAAAGTGATGTTTTATTAAATGGGCACATTACAAAGATGAACAAACACTTCACTGATGCTTTGTGCTATGAAGACTCAAGGCTCAGTCTTTGTTAAGGTCTTGATACTGTCACACACGTGTGAATAGGAGACAGCTAAAGGACCTGGCTAATTACATGCCAGACCGGGGGGGTGGCAAAGTGCACTAACTGTCTTTCTCAAGTCCCTTGCAGACCATTCTCAGGAAATCCTGCCCAGTTCCGGTGCCCCTGATGACGTCAGTTCCGGTTCCAATAGTGCCGATGACGTCACTTCTGGCCCCAATGACATTGCTTCCAGTGCCGGACCCGATGACATCACTTCCTCCACTGGCCTTTAAAGCTGCCATCTTACCTTCACATCATCAGTTCTATTTTGGACTGTCTTGTGATCATCTCACAATTATTCCTATTTGCAGCCAAGGAACATTATACGGGTGGCTGCCCCAAACCTTAACAATGTTTTTGTGTTGTTCTTGTGACAATACATAAGAATAAATGAGTAATATTTTGCAGTACCTAAACTAAAGTGTTACTGACACTGAATATGTGAGCAAAAGAGTGGTGGGAATGGAAGTACAAGGGAAGGAAAAAGTGAGGGAGGTTAAAGTAGAGGTGGAAGGATAAAGTAAAAGAGGATCTGAAGGAAAAGGGCTTCACTGGGGATGAGGTGAAGGACTGAGCTGTATGGAGAAAGCTGATCAAGCACATCGACCCAACATACTGTAGAATTGGGAAAAAAGAAAGAAGAAGAAAAAGAAAATTTCTGTGCAGTTATGTCTGACTGTTAGTGAATTTTTTTATCAGAAAGAAGGATTTCCATAAAGACAGTTAGGAAATAAAGCAGTAACACTAATGTCTAAGAAATACCTTTGTTGTTCTTTTGCTTTAGTGAAAGCAGGGAATACAATGTGTTATTCTTTCTGTACATTTTATAGAATTGATTTTGTAAACACTTTGCAAATTGAATTTGTGCACATGGTAGAGTTTGATAAGGCTTATCAATACCAGTGTCACCAAAGTCAGGTCTACCAGTCATGTTGTGATGCCTGAAGTGTTTGCTACAGCCGGGACACAACTAGCCACTCACTGAAGATGGTCAAGTAAAATCCCTGGAAATTTCCATTTTATTTAATTTTGGTTTTGCCCATCATTTTTGACAGGTATCACATTTGGGGACCAGTTAATTCTTTCATATACAGTACAGTACATTGATTTTATACAGCACCTTGTATGGCACTGTGAATGGCTAATGCACATTCAAGTATATGCAGCTGTTTCTAAATGTTTGGTCTTTCCATAGTTGGCACTCTCCATTACAAAAGCACATACAAGTCTTTCAATCAGTTTTACTTTATTGACCATTGTGAGTGACATTCCTTACTAAATTAATTTGTTTATATTTTAAAAAGCATCATTAGTCATCATGTTCGTACAATAATCAGTGTTGCTGCCTACGCAGATTCAGAGTCCTGAGTTTGTATTTCATGTGCAGTCATCATCACTGTGGAATCTGCACACTCTCTTCTTATGTGTGTGGAGAAAGTACCTCCGTACAGTCCAGTTTCATCAAAAGACGTGCAGGTTTGGTTGATTGGTGATTATAAATTAGCTCTGCGTCAGTGAGTAGATCCTGAGATGGACTAGCGCCCAGGATGCAGCTGGCTGCTGTCTGCTGGTCAGTGTTGCTGGTAAAGGACTCCATTCACCCTTGACATTTAAATTATATTAAGTGGCCTTGAGAATATTTTGCCACCACAATAGTGTATGTGGTAACTGTACAAATAAAAACAAATAAATAATATGTTAACACATTGTTGTGCATTTTTTTGCTTTGCGCCCTCCCCCACCATAACCTATCGTCTGTGGGGGAGGAGCGAGAGCTTTAGATTTGTCAAAAATTTCAATCTCTAGTTTTCAACAGATCTCGATGTTTTAGGGTCTCCTGATACCAAAAACATTGATATCTTGATAATGGATGTGTGTCTGTCTGTGTGTCTTTCTGTGTGTCTGTCTGTGTGTCACAGTTTCTCGAGGATGGTCTACAGCTAAAACGGCTAGACTTAGAAATACCAAACGTGAAACTTCAGCCTTATGAGATGACAATGTGCTGATTAGTTTTTGAGCCAAATTGTGCACGAGAAAGAGGCACTCTAGAGGAAACCTCAAATACCGTAATTCTGCAATTAATTATGAATTCTTCTCATCAATTGCTGTTGTAATGACCGATTTTATGACCAGAAAGATCAGCAACAGAGCGGTAAATAATTACTGAAATGTTATAGAATAATTTGGGTAACTTGGTTCCTGGGGTGCAAATCCTACTGATGCTCACATCCGAATTATAACTATCATTCACAAGAGAAAGCATCTGTACTTTACCAGTGCTTTGCATTATATAGTGCCAATTACACAAGACACATAAGATGTTTAATATTATTGGTATTGTTTCATAATTTGCTGCTCTCCTGACTTAGACGTGCTCCTCATGGCTATTTTTGTCATTTTATCACCTAAACATCTGTCTTGGCTCTATCTTGTTTCTCAGACATTGTACACATACCTGTTAAAGTGCCCATAAATGGTAGCTGACTTTTCCATGAATATCACACTGCTCTGTAAAGAGACCAACTCTTAAATTGGAAATTAACCAAATTAAACAATTATTTTGAAATGTGCAGATAAAGCCAATAAACTGTCTCTTTTATTTAACCTTCTACATCTTGTTTACTGTTCCAGCTCATTACCAATAAATGACTGAAATCATTGTGATTTGTTGGAAATTTAAACAAAATCAGCCATGCTCAGTCCCTCTGTTGGGAATTCTGGGTAGTCAAGGTAAAAGGACTTCCAAAGAGAAATAGGCACATGAGGGCAACTACAACCAGCATGGCTTCCCATTGTTAAACATGATCTATTTCACCAGAGGAAAGCGCAAGAACTGATGCAAATGTTGAGAGCTCAATATTGCAGACATTTTCTTGGCAAGTGTTGTGGGGTACAAAATCTGTAAATTTTGTTCTGTATTTTCATTATATTTTGCTGAAGACAACAACAGATGAAAATACAGGACATATCAAAGCATATCCTTTTCCCGATTGTACCTCACTTTTAAAACAGCTGTTCCAACAAAAAAGGAAGATATGCTAGTGCTTAAGGCTATTGATTAGTTTATAACCTGGGCATCTGGGACAAAAGTAGCTAAATTATTTTACAACTTGGGAAAGGAAGACGTGCCAGTAGTACTAAGCAACATCAAAAGTTTTATTGTTTGGGAAAAATGGATGTACTCTAGATTAAAGAATCTGACCAAATACATTCATTATATTGACAGACAGCCAATCAGGTGTATCTAACTGCGTAGAAGTATATATGCTTTGTCTGAAGAGCAACATCAGACATAGATGTCAAAAGAGGGCGCCGGAAAAATGTACTGCCATTTCCATCTGATCATCAGAAAAGCATCTCATGAACAGCTACGAGTGCTAGATCACAAGCCACCTGGTACATTCAAACTGGTCATCTTTAATTTTTTGTAAGCTTCAACAAAAGGCTATATACTGTATATCCAGACTTTGTTATCCACATTTTCTTTTATGTTTTCTATTCTTTGTCTTAATATCTAGAGTGATTGAAGTAATAAGGTAGATTTCTTTGAGCACCTGGTAAAGCCAGAGGTTTGCCATTACCACTGTGCTGCAAGGTTTATTGAGGCTGAGGGTGTGAGCTCCACCCAATAGTAGGGAACAGTACATAAAATAAGGCATTCTTGGCTGATAAATGGCCTATAGTCAATGATGCTGAGACTTTGTATGTTTAAATGTATTCTTGGAGAGCAAAAGTAATATATAGGTCTGAGATATCTTTAAAACATTGTATGTTGTTCATGCCAATAATAAGTAAGTCTCTTGAAGTGCTGAGAGAGGGACAGGTTGTGTTATTCCTATGGCACTTGTGTGGTTTTAAGTGCTAGAGGTAAACCAGCTGTGTGTGTGTCATTCATGGGGCACTGTTGTGGTTAGGGTCTGTGTTTATGTGTATATCTATGTATGTGTGTGATAATCTTAAGGTGTGACAGTAGACCAACCCGATAACGAATCTGATGAGTACACTTACCCCTAGGTAAAGGGTAAGTAGATGGATATACCACGATAATACAGCAAGGGTTTGTCTTTCACCCTGAATGTGATTTTGATTTCCATTGCCTTTGTGTCCATAGGAATTACTTAAGAACGCTTCGAAATCACTTCTGATTTTTTTTTTATGTCTGGTGCCTTGTGACTCACTGGTGCAAGTAAACCCTCATATGTGATATACCATTCAACTTGTCTCCGTTATGCAAGACATTGAGCTTTTTGGGGTTCTTCCATATTTTTGGCTCCCTACTCCTGAAAACCTCTCATTTCTAGGCCATTTTGGACTATAATTTTTGCAGGAAATTACATCCATTTGATAAAGAGTAAACCTTAGGTGTCCTCAGCAAAAATGATCAGAAGGAGTTGAAGTGCCACTTCAACCAACCCCTGGGGTTCACCTCCTAATGTGATACAAGGGGTCAAATTTTCAAAATAATCTAGATCAGTAATATAGACATGTGGAGTGTTGGTTTATAATTTTTTGAAGTTGCTGATCATGAATATGATAATATTTTTAATATTTGATTCTTTACCGGTTCTCCTAGCCCTCTAAGAGCCTCACCTAGATGGTTACAAATGACAAATTTCAAAAATAAGCATATGAGGCATCATTTTAGACTATTTCAAGGTTAGTGATTATGAATATGTTATTTTTATTTCTGATCCTTTCTTAGGGATCTAGCCTTCTAAAGACCTCTATCAAAGGGTGAAAAATGAAATATTGTATTTACACTTAAACATTTAAATTGTAGCACACATTTTAATATTTCAAATATTAGACACAACTATTCTTGTTCATTATGTACGTCTACCTCACTTCTAATCACTACATTTCTTAAGAATATCCCATTTTATGGTGGCAAATGCTAATTAAGACTTTTTTGTCTCTAACCACATATGACAGACACATGATTCTTAACTATTCATCTTGGTAATTGTTTACATTCATATTTATTTATTTGGTTGACACCTTTATCCAAGGTAACTTGCAAAATCTGAGATACAATTGGTTACATTTCTTCTTGTGTTATCAATTGGGGGCACAGGCAGATGCAGTGACTTGGTCAAGGCCATGCAGTTTCCTTAGCAGGATTTGACCCTGAAGTCCAAAGTCTTAACCACTACAACAATTGTTATTGTTATTATATAGTCAAAAATCACACAAGGAATACCTCAATGGGCTTTAAACAGTCCTGTTTTTTACCAGCCCCTCAAAGGAGGCCTGAAAATACTCCTAAAAAAAAACTTGAATGAATAAATGTAAGAAATCTTGGGAAGTGCAATTCAGAGAGAGACTATGCCACATTGTTCTATCAACTCTGATTGTTGACAGACCCTTTGAAAATGTCTTCATCCATTTGTTTTCCAGACTCTGCTATTCCAATTCAGGGTCAGAGGGAGTCAATCTCAGCAACTTCAGACACAAAGTGGCAACCACATTTGGATATGACATCTGCATGTTGTAGGAGACTTACACACTCAACCGGGCAATTCTGCGGTTTCATTTATTCATTCCATGCACTGAAACACAGTCTGAAAACACACAAAGATGCTGAAAGCACATATAAATTCCAACCAAGTAGTGACTGATCCATAATACAGGTTCTAGTGCTGTGAGGCACCAAGCTACCCCTCAGTCTTCATCTAGTAATTTTTCAAATACCTCCTACATATATATTTCTACTATGACGCTTAGAATGAAAGTGATGATGCTGATATTTATATTGTTCTTATGGTAATTATTAGTATGCTTTTGTGCAGTATGCCTGTGCTTATATTTTCCTTTCTTATGATGTGATTCATGTAATTTAAAAGACAGCTATAAACCCCTTCCTTATATAAATGATAATTCATGAAAAAACTCTCATAATAATAGCAACTTTGTTGAGTTATTGTATATAAATTCTGAATAAGAAATTCTGTGTGGCAGTTTATTTAATAAAAAAGGCAATGTCTATTCATCCATTTATTTTCTCGATTTGCTTATTAATTTAGATATTTACAGAAATCAGAAACAAACTCTGAATGGAAAAGCACGCTCAATCATGACAGGCTAATTTAAAGTTGCCAATCAAGCAAACACTCATGTCTGTGCAATTCATGAAGAAGTCAGTGTCCCCACACACACAAAGGGAGACTCTGCAAAGGCAGACACTGAACTTGGGTGCAATAACCAATGAGCCAACATGCAAAGAATTAGCCAGCAGCCAATCCATGTTCACCTCAGAACAGGTCATCCACTTGAAGCTAAGTCTATTTGGGGTTTCATTTCTATTATTGCTGTTTATGTCAACCAAATCTACTGTATTGACTCTGACCTGTGAGTAAACATGGAAATTAAGAGCTAGCAGGGGCTGAGCCCAAGTGTGCTGGAACACCATTAAAAGTAGCAGTGCTCAACAACGAAGCAGATTGCAATGGAAAAGAATGAAAAAAGGCACAGCATGGTAGAGAGAGCACGCAGTCACAAAGACGAGAAAGCTCAAGGCTTTACCAGGCATCCTCTGTGGCCGACAGCAGGAGTTACTCAGGGTCCCCATCAAAAAAAAACTAATAAACAATGCATGGACCATTAACCACTGCTGGTATGTGTGTGTCAGTCTTTCCTCCACTATACTTAGGGCTGTTACAGTAGTATTTAAGTTTACCTGTCCTTCATATCAGAACTGCTGATCTCTATAAACATCCCTTGATTTTTTCATTTACAGAAAATCTCACCCACCCCAAAATTTCCCTTTGACATCCATTCCTTTCTTTCATTTCATTTTGGTTGATAATTCATGGAGCAAATCATTGCCAACAAAAGGTGATAATATCAGGCAGACACAGAGCACACTTACTTAATAACTTCATATGGCTTCTTTACCTTAAAAATTGTTCCATTTGCTGAAATGTGTGAACACGCAGTGACTCATCGAGTGGCATCTGCAGCATGCTGAGAGTGCAGTGAGGTGAGGTGTTGTGTGTCTACAGAAAAGTATAGAATTCCAGTCAAGCGGGCTGCATGCTGTCAGCTTGGGAGTCGTGTGGTGGCCTGTAATTATTAAGTGCAATTATTAAAATGAGAGTCAGCAATGGCAATGGGGGTTATATTGAAAGATACTATGACTCTAGCCGAAAGTCTGCATTTCTTATTTTGTTAAAACAAAATAACTTACTTTTTGCCATATAGTTTTATGTAATTGACTGCTGCAGTAGCTCCTGGAGTGTTTAATTTAACACAAGCAATAAGGACTCCACATTCTGTATTACGAGCAACCATACTGAATCTAGATCAGTGTTTCTCAACCACTTTTCAGTTGTGGGTTGCAAGTTACTATTGTTTTTAGAGGGTCAAGAAGCCGGTAGCACCATGCCACCGTTCCAGCAATCGCACTTGATTTCCCCATTTACCCATCCTGTTCTGACAATAGCGTTTAGTTTATTGAGATAGACCCCAACTATAACTATGACGAATGTACTTAAATCACCTATGAGGACACTTAAATGAGGAAAAAAAAGATGAGAAGCACTGATCTAGACTATTGCTCCTGCATGCAGTCTTTTTATTATTACTAGAGCATGAGAATTCACTTAGTGCAGCTGTGAACTCAGTCCAATTTAAATTACCTTAACATTACACTCTTCAGGAAAGGTCTGCTCAGCGAGCTGGAAAGTCATTAGGATTTATCCATGTATTCAACTTATGTAATCCACTTGTTAGGTGCAGGAGCCTATCATAATAGCATGGGACATTAGCAGGGACTATGTGAAGATTTGGTTCCAAACTAAGGCGCGGGACACTCAGATTTACACTGAGCCCATTTTAAGCTATCAATTCGCCTAGCCTGAATGTCCCTGGAATTTGGGAGGACAACTAAAGGAGCTGGAGGAAAAAACACCTATATACATGTTATATGTAAATGACAGTTATATTAGGAACAAAAAGAAAATAAACAATGGAAGACGAAAATAATGACTGGCAATCACTGGATGTAATTCATATGAGCCCCTCTCAACTTTCTCTCACAGTTCTAAATCTTGTCCAGTACTATAAAAGTCATCTCATTTTGGCAGCCACTGGGATAAGAAGAAAAGCACTGCACTACTCGGCATATCTTTTTTCTTCCCAATGTTTAGCAAAACTTTCTTCTGTTTCCACAGTTTACAACACTAGTGTTCCTTCTTTCCTTGCAGTCACCATTGTTCTTCACTGTCTGTAATTGTTGCATTCTACGTAACATAAATGAAACAGTCCACTTTGGATTTAGGGTTCTCACGGAAGGACTTGATGATGATGGTCATGTAGACTTCTGGCTTTTAATCCATCCATCATTGTTGGAACATCATGATGCTTTGAGTAGGTGGTGGTGGCGCAGGCCACCACCACAGAGAAACCGGAAAAAGAAACAGAAGTGAGAGTAGGGGTCAGTACGGATTTTAGAGCCACCATGAATAGTGCACAGGGTGCAAGGCAGGAACAAATCCCTGGCAGGGCGTCAGCCCACCACAGGGCACACGCACACACACACACACACCAAGCACGCACTAGGGACAATTTAGAATCGCCAATGCACCTAACCTGCATATCTTTGGACTTTGGGAGAAAACCAGAGCACCCGGAGGAAACCCACCCAGACACGGGGAGAACATGGAAACTCCACGCTGGGAGGACCAGGAAAGCGAACCCAGGTCTCCTTACTTAACCATATTAAAAAATAGTAAAACCTAATAATTTGAAAGTAAATTATGTTTCATGTTGCATTAGAGTTCTGTTTGGATTTGAAATTGACACACAAATACGTTTTAAACTTACACTTTTACTGTAAAACTTCAGTAAAAACATTTTTTAAATTAAATTTTCATCAATATTGCATTGAGTTTTGATTCTGTGTTTGGAATTTCATCATGACGATGCAACTTATAACTGCCTGTGAGTAAATTTCATTTGTTTCTCTCTAATAAATAAACTGACTTTTTCTAATGTTTATCTCTGTGATTTGTTAATTGTCTTTGCAAAAGCTATTCTAATGGGAAACTGTTAATGTTTTAATACAAAAGGCCATATCAAGATCTCCTTTGGTGTCTAATGTTATCTGTGGGAGATGTACTACATTACCTTTTTTGGATACATCCTTCTTTCAACAGTATTTCGGGTGGTGGACGACCTTATGGTAATTACAGTTGTAGATATTCTTCGGGATATTACAAATCAATGTTTACATCTTTTGCACGATCACCACCAACTATTTCAGCTTCGTCTATTGATACACATTTAACCAATTTGCTGTGTAACCAATCAACAATTTTCGTGTTAATTTGTTTGACTTCATTGACATTGTTTCTCCGTGTTAGGATTGCCTGTGTACTCATTTCTTCTGTTGATAACCCTTCAGGATAAATTCTTCAATAAGCTTTAAACATAATAAGTCTTCTTTTATTGAGAACTTAAAGTGAGGAAAACATAAAAATTTATAAGAGTTAAGAGACCAGGAACTGTGTCTGCTAAAAGGTGAGAGGGCTGTGTGTGTGGTTGAATATGGTTGAGAGGAGGGTGTGAGTTGAAAAAATGTCATGGCCAAAGTCTTGTCTCATGGGACTTGAAATTATCTCTTTGAAAAAGTCTCATCTCAGGATTTCCTTTTATAATAGAGAGAAATGTATTATCATTATTATTATTATTATTATTATTATTATTATTATTATTATATGTGATGTACTTCCAATTGAAGGCTCTTTCACAGTTAACTGTCACAGATACTAGAGTTTACCCCATAACATGCCACTGTGATATTTCAGCCAGGGTTCCTCCCCTGGCTGGGGTTCAGTTCCTTGTTTTATGTCCCTGTTGACCATTTTTGAAGCATTTATTTTTGTTAATGTAACTTTTATTAAAAATCTGCTTTGTTTTCTAATCCTTCTGTCTAGTAAGTGGTTCCCCAAGAGGCAGGCCCACCTGCTCATCACTGCCAGGGAATGCTGTCAACCCTATAGAGGTGAGGGTTTCTTACAGTTTGTGGAGGTTCATTTGAATCCACTATGAAGTTGGTGAGTTTACTTGTGTTTCTACTGTGCTTTTGTGATTTTTGTATTTTTTTTCATGCTCTGTTTTTGACTATGTTTCTTGATTCTGTATTGGGACTTTGTTCGCCTTTGATTGCCTTTGTCCTTTCAGACAGTTCTTTCTGTGTCCCACAAAACTGTCTTTTGTGCATTACAGCATATTTCTGAAGATAAAACTTTTATTTTATAAATATTCTGTGCTTGCCTTTATATCTAGCTGAGGTTTGATAAGCCCCCCAATAAGCATTTTGGAGAATTGCAGGACTTTCTTTGCACTCTGGAACTCCAGGCTCATAAACAGGCACTAACTACAAGAAAATCAACCTAATTTAATTTTGTCACAGTTAATCACAGATAATTGTAAAGGCTCTTAATACCATTATGACTGAGTAGCTGGCAGTGTCACACTACAACATTAGTGGACACATTGCGATTATCTGCAATATACTCTGATTTTCTCAATATTCTGTAAATGAAGACTACATGTGAAAACTGGAAAAGTTGTTCAATATGATGCTGGAATTATATTAATCATGGGTTTCAAAGACCAGACCCTATCCTGACAGTATCTGTCACATACATGCACACACAGCCACAAACTCTTACTGCCACTGGGCCAATTAATACAATATGCATTTTGTCAAGTATAATCATAAAGCATGTATACCTGAAGAGAAACCCCACAAGAACAGAATGTGCAATCTCTTGGTATTCAAACCCATTCTCCAGGATTTGAGTCTCAAAATCAGGCCTGCTTACTGTCTGTTACAATGTTGCACATTCTGAATGTGTTTATCGCTTGGATTCTTAAAGGCACATACATTAGGTTCACCAATGACTCAAAATAGCATATTTGTGAGAGAGAGAGTGTGTGTGTGGGATGTTTAAAAGATTGATGCCTTATCCAAAGCTGGTTTCTGCCTTTAACCTGGGAAGCTGTTCGAATTCTGTAGGCTCTGGGCACTGGATGAATGGAGGATCAATCATTCCCCAATTAATCATTCTTCATTTTTTATAATGCCATTAACTATGTGCACCATCACAAGTCAAAGTATAAACCAAACAAGATTACAATATGACAGGAGAGTCAAACTGAAAAATCAAATTCAATTTTTAAATTAGTGCAGCACAAGGAGACAATACAAAACAGTATGGAAAGATACCCACAGGAGATCGGAAAAAACCTGGAATCAAGAATAGAGAGCAATGCCTTAAAATAATTTATTGGTATACGCAGGGTCATTACTCTCATGTTTTTAGATATGAGCTCATGTAATACAGAAAATTCAAGGAGGATTCAGTAAAGCAGAAAAGGATTCATATTTTCAGCAGATGAATGCAAATAGTAAAGGTGACTCTTTCAGTCAACCTGTGTGCATGCAGGTGTGTGTCCCACATGACAGTGCCACATCCAGAATGTTCTTCTGTGTCAAACCCATGATCCTGTTTTTTTCCTTTTTTTTGATCAATATTATAAGCATGTTATTGCAAATTATTTTTGGCAATAGTGAGTGCAGACAAAGAGAGGTCTAAACAATTCAAAATACCAGTATAAATTATACTAGTTACTAAAGAATAGTACACATAAAAATACAGATTTGTTAAACACATGGAAAACAAGGTAGGAACTGGTTTAACATAAATGCAAAACATCAATATCTGTCCATTAACTAATTGATGAACTATGGCCAGTTGACAACAGAGGAGATTAAAATTGTAAAAGTGAAAGCCAAAAATAAAGTCAGACATAGTCACAGTCCTGGGGCCTCATGTATAAATGGTGTGTATGCACAAAAATGTTGCGTAAGCCCATTTCCATGCTCACATCGTGATGTATAAAACCTAAACTTGGCGTAAAGCCACGCACATTTTCGTCCCAGCTAATTACTTGGCATACGCAAGTTCTCTGCTTGGCTTTGCAAACTGGCGACACCCAGCGTCAAAGCAGTGCTTTTGTTCCAGTGTGGTTTCCCTTTCTTTTTTAGATCCACATCCCTGATGTTGCTTTATCAAATACACTGAAATTAACCGCATATTGTTTATTAGTTTAAGGGATCTGATTGTAATTAACCTGTAACAATATAATGGTCCACAGAATGGCCAAACTATTCCATATACTTTAGCTGCTTTAGCATTGTTCCTCTCAATGCACCACTGAGTGTGGAATCACAGCCCTACAGCAGCTGATCAGAAAGAGAATTATCGGGATACAGCATCAAGAACACGCTGCCTCAGCCATGCGCTATTTGAACTGATCTCATACGACAAACACTTCAGAGCCTTTCCTGTACAGACCTCGCGGTTCAGAAACAGTTTCATCCCAAGAACTATAAAAGCACTCAATCAGTCCATCAAGTGCTCCTTGTAGAACTGTTTGCACTTATTAGTACAATTACCTCACTGTAAACTTGTTATACAGTTATAATATTGCACAACCTGAGCCACTTTATAAGGCGCGGATTTACATACTGTATGATGACGATATCATTTTTAACATGAAATGCAGCAAAATATGTTCATTACATTATAGAGATAAAATGTTAACATCATTTAAATAATCTATTATGTTATTAATTAAAAATTTGAGGACACGGTGTCACAGCGCTAGCTAGTTCAGGGATTGTTCCTGCCTTGCGCTGTATTCTTGCTGGGGCTGGTGTGACACTGGGAGGATAGATGGATAGAATAATTAAACATATACTATGAAGATATTCCAATGTTCCTTAAAAGTTTTGAAGAATCGGCGTTCTACGTTTTTAGCTTAACATCTATTACAGAGCTGATTGTGTGACGATTGGTTACTTGGAGAAAAAAAAGGAAGGGAAGGAATTGGGGGTTAGTATGTTGGAAAGAGACAGTACTGCTGCAATAAATTACTTCATCAAAGGTCCCGCACAGCACAGTAAGAATCTTGTGGGAGGCAGGAACAATATCTGGTCAGGGTGCCAGCTCGTCACTATCACTGCGCCACCATGTTCCCATGTTTAATACATGCTTTAATTGATATGATATGAATACTGAAATGATATCAAGTATACATCTCAGTATTTAAATTATTTAGAGAACTGTAATATCATGAATGTAATGGATTCTGTGTCCTGTCAGAGGAAGAGAAAGCCCATTTAAGAAGGACGTTGTGATTCACACACATAGAGCACATAGAAGAACACATACAAAACAAAGCATTTAACTTTAAACTAGTAAATTAAACAATCAAAAGATGAAGTTTATGATGTTCTACTTTAATGACAAAGTAAACTACGCGATTAAAGTGGAAATTTCGAGATTAAAGTTGACATTCCGAGCTTTATTTTTTTTCTTTTCTCTGTACCCTAATAAGCTTTCATATGACACTCAGACGGTGGGCTACAACTCGCCTTTTCACGGCAACTTTGATATCTGACAACTTCTTTTTTATTTCGGGCACTATGCAACTTTGTGAACTTGAGCTTTTGAGTTTCTCTGACACTTTATGTCACTCAGTCAACTTCCTTTTGTTGTTTATACCACAGTTTAAACCAACAAATAGTAAGTTTTTCCTTGCACCCACTTGGTATTCGCTAAAATTCTATTTTTCCCTGTGCTTTTACCATTGCCTTTTCACAGAACACTGAGCTTGGGCTATTTATATTGATCTGCATATTCAAAGAGGCATAATTCTGGGAGGAGTTGGGGAATGGCAGCAGGTGTGTGCACATGCGTTACTTTTCACACTGACCGGGATTTATGTAGCAGAAGAACGTGGAAGTTGGCGAATGCACGGATTTCTGCATCTTGATTTTTTTGTGCATACACAGATTTCCGCTTTTGTCCGTATGCCATGTTTTAGTGTGAATTCTATGCACATTGTTATGCATGAGGCCCCTGGTGACCTTGGCCAACTGGCCGCCTCCTTAGTTTTCTATAGTGGAGTCTGTGCTAGCCGTCCAATCTGATAAGAGTTTTTCCATCCTATGATTCCAAAGTTCCTTTGTCTGAGATGACTTTTCCATATGCAGGAGACAGCCTAGCAGTAAAACAGTAGCACCAAATGCCACAATGAAAGACACTGAAACAGAATAGAGATGTGGTTAGTAAAGGTTTATGATGATTGTATCATTTTTTTTTGTACTATAGATTAACAAATAGAGATGCTGTTTGCACAACTAATCAGCAGCTCTAGTCAGGGTATGCTAGTCTAAAGTAGTGAGTCCTCAACATAAATGTAAAAAGTTGAGACTGAAAGAACACCTCTTATATTAGCAAGCAGACCATTCCACAGCTTTGATGCCCTGTAATGTAACTAAAAGCTCAACCTCCCACTGTTATATTTAATAATCCTTTGAATCTTCAGTAGATTGGCATCTTGTTTGTAAGTAACGATAAGTACAATGATAAGTAAGCATTGGTCATTTAAGGCTTTATATGCAGGTTCTTAAATTTTTCCTTGGGATCAATAAAGTATCTATCTATCTATCTATCTATCTATCTATCTATAGTATATGATTTTGAAATCTAACCTAAACCTAACTGGGAATCTGTGTAAGAATTTAAGAACTGGAGTTATGTGTTTATTTTTTCTTGCTCAGCATTCTGAATTAACTGAAATTTGTATAAAGAATGATTTGAGCAGCCAGTAAACACTGCAGTGCAGTAGTCAATCCTACTTTAAATAAATGCATGAATCAATTTCTCAGTGTCTTGCATATTTAGAAAATGTATTAATCTTTCCACATTTTAACATTTCAACAATTGAAACTTGAATTGAATAAGCAAGTTGTCATTGAGAAAGGTGAATATGCAATAGGCAGAGAGTGGGACAGAAGTAAAAATGACACTGCTGGCTCAGTTTCCACCGCTATTTCTCTGTGTGACATGAAACATGTCATTTAACTCACCAGCTTGTATCAGTATGCAGACAATTGTATTATGTACTGGTAGTTTGTAAGAAACATTAAACATCAGCTAAATAAACTGTTGCTAAAAGCATCAGCTAGATGAATAATTGATTCATTTACTTTGTTTTTATCCCATTACAGGGTTTGCAGGGGCAAGAGTCTATCCTGAAAACTTCTTCCTGTCTTGTTGTATTTTGTCCATTTCCTGTCAACTCTATCTATGTCACTTTTAGGACTTTTGTATTCGAATCTAGCTGAGCCATCCCTTTCCTGGTTCTTTGTTATGTCATCCAGTATGTATTGTTTTATTCTCTGTATAAACAAGTCTATTGAATAGTATGGAATAACCTTCAGGTGCTGAAAAAATGTGTCTGTCAGCTCTGTGGGACCCTTCAGTACCTGTCCTCCCTTTCTTTGAGTTTGCAGAAGGTTCACCAGTTGTGAAAAACATCCTGTGTGGTTCCAGTCCCAAGAAAGTGTATTCCAGTGTTGCCAACAACTTCAAACCAGTTGCATTTACTTAATAAATTATAAAAAATATTTGAGGTTTCATCCCATTTTTGAACATTTGGATCCTCTACAGTATGCCCATCAGACACATAGAGGTGAAGTGAATGTACTGATCTACATGCTCCACAAAGCCTACTTCCACTTGGACAAAACAGGCACCACAGGCAGGGTAATGCCCTTTGACTTTTCCTGTGCCTTTAATAGCATTCTGCTTCATCAAATGGGGAAAACACACAGATTTGAAACTTGATGCCCTAACAATCTCTTGGATCATGGACTAGCTGATCAACAGTCAACAGTTTGTGAGGCTCAGGCACTTTGTGTCAGAAGTGGTGAAGCAAAATACTGGAGCACCAGACAGAACTGTCCAGTCTCGTTTTCCATTAGCCTTCTACACAACAGACTTCCAATACAATACCAGCACAGAAATGCTCACATAACTCCTCTATCACAGGCTACATTAATAATGGAGATGAGTCAAGTACAGGAGACTTGTGGAGGAGAACCAACAGCAGCTCAACATTAGCAAAACAATAGAGCTGGAAGTGGACTTCTAATGTGCCAAAGAGCCTTTAAGACCACTCACCATTCAGAGGGAGTATGTGAGAGTGCTTCAGAGCCTGAAATACCTGCGGGTTCATATAAATAGCAAACTGGACAGGTCTGACAACACAGTGGCGCTAAACAAGAAGAGCCTGAGCAGACTGTACCTCCTGTGGAAACTCAGGTCTTTTGATGTGTGCAGCAAACTGCTGGAAAAGTTCTACAAGTCCATAGTAGCCAGTGTGATAGTCTATGCTGTAGTCTCAAATTAAGCCCAAAACATGTTCAATGCCTGAACAAACTTATCAAGAATGCCTGCTCCATTAAAGATCTGTACACACTGGAAGCTGTTGTTGAACAGGGAATGGTGGGAAATGTGGATGGTATCAATAAAACTAACCTCCATCCCCTCCAGGAGGCACTGTCTTGGAGTCATTTTAGCCACAGGCTCATTTCTCCATGGTGTGCTAATACAGTAAGTGCCTGTAGGGAATGTTTTCTGTCTGCTGCTGTTGGGCTATTCAATGCTTCATTCTGACATCACAGACTAAATATGTAGTTATTTTTAAGTTTATTTTTCAATTTATGCACAATACACAATCATTATTTATTGATTGATTGGTTAATTGATTGATTGTATTTGTTCTGTCAGTCTGTATCCTTGTTATTAATGTTTCCCCTTGGGATTAATAAAGTTTATCTAAACTAATCTAAACTGATCCTCTATGGCCAGTCACAACATTTAATTGTTTAATAGAGCAGGTATTCCTCAAAGTTACAATACTAAATATAATCCGTGTTATATAACACAATATAGAAGATGGCAAAGGAAAATGTAAAGGAAATCAATAGATATTACTGTGCTTCCAGACAATAATGTAAAATAAATGCATGTCCTATTATATAAGAAACAATGTAAGTAACGCCTGAATGGTGTGAATATTTAAAATTTTATAAACAATGTGGTGCAATATTTTTATGTTAAGAGATACTTTTAAAGCAATAGAGAATTAATTTTAGATTTTTAATATCACGTGCATAGTTCTGATAATTATACTTCTGCATAGATTTTTGTTTACAGAACATAAATAAAATCAAGAAAAAAACAGGATACAGATAGTACTTGACTTCCAGTCAGAAATGTTACCATCTGCGCAATGTGCAGCATCATTACAGTTTTCTCTGACTTTTTTTCACTATTAAATTAACTGCTCGGTAAAGCTGGATTTTTCTTGGGCCTCAGGTCCATGATATTGATCCTTTATTGAAAATCGTTTTCCCTTAGGCTCTCTTTAAATAGCCAAGAAATTTTTGTCAGTCAGTGAGTGAGACAATCAGGGATGTGTATCTTTATATATATATATATATATATATATATATATATATATATATATATATATATATATATATATATTATTATTTTATTAATCCTTAAATAAATTGCAAAAAAAATGCAGCAGAAATGATACAATACATAACATCCATCTATATTTGTAACCCACTAATCCAAGGTAGGAGTAACATGTGGACAGGGTGACTACTCACTCACACACTAGGGTCAGTTTTAGTGGTGCCAGCTCACCTAACCTGCCTTTTTATTGGACTGTTGAAGGAAACTGGAGCACCAGGAGGAAACCCACAAGGATACAGTGGAGAACTGGAAACCTCCACGCAGGGAGCACCTGGGATGCAAACACCTATTTGTGATGAGGCCAAAGAACTACCATTGCACCACCCAATAGTAATACAGAACATTTCAGAAAAAAGTGAAGGTCAATATAAAGTGCAAGCAATAACTTAATAATTAGTGAGATTAGTGAGATTAGAGATCAACACCAACCCAAAAAAGGGACTCATAGAGTATAATGGCCTCTAAAGGAAATAACATTTGTCATGCATGCGCATCTGAGGATCTCCTCTTGGGCTCTGTCAAGGTATATAATTATCTTTTTCTCCTTTTCTTCCCACAGGAATGGAAAACAAGCACAGTGAGGGCATCTGACTTCCTGTTTGCTGGCTATAAGCACCCCAGGCTGCCAGAAGGTGACATCATTTAGCTAAAGGACTATCCGCAAGATGGAGCTCCAGAAAGCATTGACTAAAAAAAATTTATTATTTTTTTTTCCTTTTTTCGTTTTGGCCCACAAGCCTGGGCAGTCTCATCAAGACAGACATTACTTTCATTTACTTTTCCTGTCTATTAAACGGGACAACCTGGTTGGCATCCCAAATATTGATCAAGTCCTCTGTCATTCCCGCATCCAGCTGACACCATGTATAGAAGTAACACACTTGGGTTATGCTGTTGTGGCTGGTGCTCCTCCATTTGTGTTATGCCATACTGACCACTGCAAGAGTGATAAACTAGGAGATGAAACACAGTCAAAGCCAGGAAGTCAGAAAATATGAATGTCTAAACCAAAACACCAGTCTGAAAATTAAGTACCAAAAACTAAACCAAAGAAGTCAAATGTTGTCAACAAAAATATTTCTAGAGATGTATCCACAATCTTGGACAAAGAGCATGTGATGTGACTTTTAGAGGGTGTACTTTAGCAACTGGCAACACATTTTAGCAAAAGAAAGTACTAAATGGTGGTGCCCAACTAAAGTCAAAATAGCACTGCAGTAAATACACAAAATAACACGGTCCAAAATAAATTTTGCTTCAAACTAACATTTTGTTGAGTGGTAACATTCAGTTTAGTGGTATTTTGTGGTTATTAGGAGCCATTTTTTAAATAGGCACTCACATTTGACCACATATCCACATATGGCCAGGCTGAAGGTCATTTCTCACCTGTAACTTCAGGGAGGCCCCGCCTCCTGAGGCTCCACATACAGTGCACAAAGTACATAAAAACAATGACTATTGAATATAAAATAACATAATATACCAATGAATTGAACACTGTAATGTATAATAAATAATATACCTGAAGAGCAAAATCCAAACCAAAATAATAAAGCAAGTAAAAGAAAATAACCTGGATAAACTATATTAATATTAGGCAATTGCCATATGATTTTGTAATATATACAGATCCTGTTTGTGCTGCGTATGTATAAATGTCATACTATACTGTAACTGACATTTAAATAAATAACTCTGTCAAACAAACTACACAGATTGGTATAAACAAATAACACAATTAGAAAAAGTGCTTTTTAAAAAGTTTGAATCAGTAAAAAAAAGGTTCCCTTAGCATCCCTCGACCTCATAGAGATTAAAAATATCATAATCAGCACTGAGATGAAAAGAACCCAGACACACACCAAGTGGAAGTTAAACCTGATCATGGACACATTTATTTAACAACATATAATTCAAAAAGTCATATTTCTACCAGAATCACCTTCACACTGTTAAAGCCATAGGAAACTCCTTATAAAAATGAGAGTCACTTAAACTAGACAGGCTATTCCAATCGTTTAGTGTCCCTGATCGTTGTCCAGCATCACGTGCCATGTCTCTTTCTGTCCTCTTGTGATTATGTGTTTACGCTGTATTTATAATGCCCTGGGAGTCTCCACTTGCCTTCTCAAGCCTTCCTGGACATCCATCCATTATCCAACCCGCTAAATATCCTAACTACAGGGACAGGGTAACTACAATCCCAGCCAAAACAGGGCGCAAGGCAGGAAACAAACCCTGGGCAGGGTGCCAGCCCACCGCAGCTTCCTGGACATGTAAGGTGCAATGAGCAACTTCCAGGGTTTCCTGGAAGGCTAAGCATTTTGCTGTCAATCACCCATCTAGCCCCGCCTATCTTTAGGGTGATATGATGGCTACTACAATATGCATATGATGAACACACAAGGGAAGAACTAAAAGAGAAATTTCTGTTGCCCCATTGTACTTGCCTTAACAGGCTGTTGTCCCCATCAGGTAGTTTGACTTCCCCACTTTCTCACCATCAGGTACATACTTTACCATTCTCGTGCTGTTACTTTGAGTTTCTATGACTTCTCCCTAGTGCTCTCTGCCAGCTTGACATTCACTAATAGCTACTAAGTGTGGTACAACCTGAAAAGAGAATCAAAGGGGCTGTTCTTCAGTGATTACTGGTGCCAAAATTAGACACGTTGAGACCCAAACATTTGGAACCAAACCTCAAACAACAGACTCACAATTCTGATATGGGACAGATGAACAAGCAGTCAAATTCATCTAAAAAGGATCTCTTTAACTTTAACTCTAACTTGTGCTGTCACAGTGCAATTACACGTTCATCTACTGTTCTTAGATGAACATCAATAGACATTACATATACTAGGAAGCACTCTGTGTTTTTGCACCTTTATTCATCGATGGGCACCTCCTCCTTAAAGCTAATGTAGGTCAGTACTTTTCTTCTACCAATACCCACTCATTTCTTTGCTTTACTTATAATACGCGTGAATTATTTAGTTAGCAAATGAAGGCTTCTTCAGCAGTCTCATGCACCGTTTCCTTCCTACTTTTGCTATCAGTGTGCAATATTCTTCAGATACAATGATTGCATCATACTTGAATCTTATTTAGCTGAATATTTAAATACATAATGCAAATATAATGGGCTTGATTTGCCCAGTGTCTTAACATATTGCACAAAGCATATTTATTCCCTGAGAGTACTAATTACGAGACACATTCAGACACTTAACCTAGTCAGACTTAACAAACTGATCATATTCACAAGACAGAAACCTGCCCTAGAGCAGAAATCTAGTTGATTGCATTGTGAAGACAAATCCAGGCCCACAAACAGTTCCCTCATGTCAGTAACAAATTTGATATGCTAGATAATCTTGGAGCAAACTATACATTTTTGCAAGTAGAGGAGAGTGGAGTAACCATAAAATATAGCTAAGCTGGAAATACCACAAGATTGCCAAAGACTTTTACTGTCTAACCATTCATCTATCTGTTCACTTTTACTGGCCTTTGTAGACGACGGTAGGGTGTTGTCACATATTATAATGAGCTGAATATTCTGTCTACGAGATGATTTTGAACCCACCCAGAACAAGATAGCATAATAAAGTAATGGGACCTGGATAAACAGAAAGGGTTAACCTCGGGAAAAGTTTCTGGCTGTAAAAACTGTGTCAAAACCTCTATTGGAGAATGTACTCAAAAATAAAATATGAATAACCATGGAAGAAGAAGAAGAAAGTGGGAGTTGAATAAACCATACAATGATTTTCCAGAGATGCAGACTGCAGACCTGTGCTGTTAATATTCTGACTACCACTGTCTTGCATGGAAGTTGTAGTTTCAACAGGCAACCCAAGCAAATGGGAAAACAAGAGCAGCTGAAGGGAGCTTCCATTGAGATAGCTTTGCGGCTTTTGTGGGGAACCAGGCGAATTCTTGTGAAGTCAGACATTGCACTGGACACGCTCCATGGTTTATTTACAACTAGCAGCAGCACTCAACATTGCCCTACTCAAAATTCAAAGGTACTCCCATGGTCAACTTTTGGATTCTAAAGTAGTCTGTTGTCTCTTCCTAACAAAGTGGCATATGTGTGCAAAATTATATAAAATTATGGAATTGTATGAAGAACCAACAAACAAACCCAGTTTTATATATTAGATTCAATAAGCAATTTGGGCGGATGGGAAAATGGGAACTTCTGGAAGGAGCTCCTAATGAACCAACCTCTGGTCATTTATGGGCTTCCAACTGACCTGAAAATGCTTCTCAGCTTGGCACTGGAGGTATTCCTGGTTCTTGCCATAAAATTGCCTCCACAGTCTTTCCCTGGGTTGCCTGGGGCCAGGAGTGCAGAAGTGAGAAGGGTTTAACTGGAGGTGTGGAGAAGGAGGAAGAGTAGACAGAATCAAGTAGGCAATAAAGGTATGAGACTGATGGGCCCTAGGTACCATTTAGGGTGTACCTTATTCTGTATATGCAGCTCAGTGATGCCCAAAGAGTTTATATATATATAGAATACTACAATATGTTTATACTACAGTTGTAGTAAAGAATGACTAAGGTACTGCGATTGATATTTCCATCCTGTTTCCATTTCCAGTGGTGGGTATGGTTTATGACTGACTTCAATTAATATTCGCTTCCTAAAATTCTACACCCCTACTGATTTTTACTAAAATTCAGTGAGATTCCAAATAACTGAATATGATTTCCATTTTTTTTTACTATAATTTGTGGAAAATTTAAAAAAATTAAAAATTGAATTCAAAACATTAGTATTCTGTCTTTTTAAATTTAATGTGCTGAAAGGTTTTATGTCTTTGGAATTGTGATTTTTTTTCTACAAAAATTATTCAAATAAAAGTGGTTAGAAATAAAAAAAATCTAGTATATTTGTTTAAAATATTTTGAGAGAAATAACATAAATCAATTCATCACCATGAAGACCTGAAACATCGACTCAGTTATATCCCAGCCATCTTTTGTCACTCCTGGATGTTAATGATAACATTATGTTTATTCTTTTCAAGTCAGCATTAACAGAATTATTAGGTATAAATTTGAACTATGGAGTATAGGTGTGTTGCCAATGAGTGTGATCAGAGGATAAAAAAGTTGCATATGGTCACAGGGTGGTATTGTGATATGTAATAATGAGTATAACAGAGAAGTTTTTGACTTGCATACACTGTTGCATAATTTTTCTAACTATTTTCCAATTGCAAACTCATTAACATTAACTAGGCGCTGAACTCGGCAGGGGATGGGACTGCAGGCTGCTTGATGCTTGTGCTGACTGACGCATTTACAAAACAAGAGACGTTGATGGAGAAGTGCGAAGGGATTTAAGGTGGGCAGCGATTACAAGTGTTTTCGTAGGTTTCAGGAATTCTAGTGTTAAAAAGTGTTTTTGGCCAGATTTACAGTTTTACCTGGGCGGAACACAAGGAATACCACTCCCTTTAGGCTCATTCACACTTCTGTGTTGACATGTTTGCTGTTCTACAACTGCGTGACACATGTAACCTCTTGCAAACCAGTAGAATCAATTCTATTTATTCCCTCTCAATCACATCATCACAAAGTGAGTAGCGTGTTTTTAAAAATCTAATTTGCTTCTTATTTACCACACAAAGTCACACCAAAATGTCTCATTGTGCACATCAATGTGTTTTATCCACAGGGAAATTTTGCTACATGAAACCACCCTCCCCCCACTTCCCCATTTCCTGTTTCTTGATGCCTGCAGAAAAGGTTAAGGATATTTACTCTCCAAGCATTGTAGAGCTTCAAGTTTTTGTTATGTCGCTGATTCACATTTAGGATCGTGTTCACCAAGATTGTTATCATAATTGGCAAAGTGGGTATCGTATTACCTGAACATGTGATGCCTCAATAAAATGTCTACACATGACAGGAAATAAGATTTTTTTTCACTAGAGTTCTTAAATGCTAAATGAGAGTCAGACACATGTGGAATTAATACATGTAAATGATTTAGATGGGATTAAACACTTTTCTTCTTGTGTCAATGGCACAAATTTCACCTCAAGCAAAACACAACTTGCTTTATGTAATTTTTATGCAAAGCAATATACTCACTATCACTGTGAATTCAATTTCATGCAAATCATTTTAATCATATCTGCTAATAAGACTCTAGCACATGCCCACCCTAATTAACGGCAAGAAGACTTAGAGTCACTCATCTTTGGACTGTTGGAGGAAACCACTGTACCGAGTCCTAAAGCCAACTGAAAACAAGAAGAACATTGAAACTTCTCACAGAAACACCACAGAACATGTTACATAACATAACATTGCCAAAATGGCTTAATGCATTTCTGTTTCATGAGAGCCAGACCAAAACTTGGTAAGATCAGGCACAAGACAGGAACCAACTCTATAAGGGCTGCCCACACATAACAAATTCACTTGATTTATTTCTGGCTGGAAATGAAAACTATGCCTCTCATGGGTGCTTACAATCAAATTAAAAGCACAGAATGAAACATTGCATTTGAGGCATTTCAAAAATCTCAACACAAGAGCCCAAGATTAAACAGCAGACTCCCTCTCCCTCGTCACCATGAAGATATGTTTGCTAGCTTTCCTTTCATTGTTATTGTTTAGTTTTAATCAAGAAGAATCTTGCCATCTGCCTGTTGCTGCATCTGCGTCCAATAGAGCCAGGTGGCAAAAAATCATAAAGGACTTATTAATAAATACAACTGCCATCTGTGGTCTACTTGATATTCAGGTGTGCAAGAGCTTTTTTAATATATTTTGATTTTTTAGAAACATTCAAGAATCTGAGAAGAGCGCCTTCACCTGGTTTGTTTTATCCTCTTATCGTTCAGTTGTTTTAATTATTATTCATTGTGGGTAAGCAGCTTGTTTTCTGTCCCAGGAAGGACTTTAATGGAATGATGCTCTGATTCTACAGGGCTCACTGCACAAATTGTATAAAAACCACCACCCACCATTTGGTAAACATGTATCTTATGAACCATAATTGAAATTAAAGTGTACTCAATAACCTACTCCTACGCATGCTGCACATGCTACAAGGCACATATGTTTGTGTGTGCAGCAGAAAGGTAAAAGAGTTTAAAATTAAGAGCTCATTTCAAGAGCGCTTTCTCATAAATTCCATATGTTATGTCATGGGCAAAAAGTTAGGATTGTTCTGGCAGCTCAGAAGAAGACAGGGGTGTCTTATCAGAACAATAGTGCATTCTGCATCAATTTAGCATTTGTATAACAATTTGATTGTAAAACCACATTGGGTGAACAAATCATTTTACAACACCAAGTGAATTGTTGCAGCTGTAATGACTTGCACATACAGAAGAGACTCCAAATGATGGCTTCACACAACCATTGGCATACACTGAGTGGCCACGTCATCCACCCTTCCTTTGCAAATGAATGCTAAATATAAACTATTGTTATGTGAATATTATGTTATTTAAAGTGAGAAGGTAGGTGCTTGAAAGATACTATGTAAGAATACTGTATGTGAGACAGAAAACAGCGGGAAAAGACTAAAGATGTAAGTGCCTTTGAATGTGGCATGGTGAGTGAAATACAGCTAATGAATTTGAGTCTGATTGATATACGCTGATGTGAGGACAAAGATATGGTGAAATTCTTATGAGTCCACGAATCCATGCTTCAGGGTGTCAACAATGCACACTGTTGGCAGGGGCTTAATGGCTGGGGGTGTATTTCAGTGGCCCACACTTGATAATTTGATACAAGCAGAGCAATCTTCACATGCTATAGTGTACCTTAATATCACTGTAGATGTGTGGCAGAACACCGATTTGTTGAAAGGACTTATTCAGCAGGATAAAATTCAATGCCACAAACCAAGAAATATCCTGAACATAAAAGTGTATTCATCTTAATGTAGTTGCCTCGCTTGCCACTATGTCTTAGTCTACTTGACTCGAAAAGGAACAAACTAGTTGCAGTAGAAATTCAGCATTGGATACATTGGAGTTGACAAAAGTGAACATCCCTATGCTATTATTTTAGACTACTTGTTGAAGCTCTAGTTCATGGAATGCAATCTGTTTTACGCCAAAGTGGTTGTCTGGCAGGTGTACCTAAAATAGTGGCCAGTTACACTATCTGTATTGCATGCACTTGAAACTTCATCTCCGCCAGGTTCTGTGAGTTTGATGTTTGTCAGGGAAAGCGTTTCTGTATGAATCTGTAAAGTGCTTCTGTGACTGTGACTGCCTGTTTACCTCATACATTCTGTACCATTTGTACCCAGCATCTACTAAGGAGATGAGGTCATGTGATATTTTAATTTCTTAACTGAGGTATCTATACATATAAAACAAATCTTATTTAGGTATAGTTATTTTTCAAAGCTTATAATCTGTTTAACTATTTCGGGAACTTTCCAGCCCGCTATATCCTAACTACAGGGTCACGGGGTTCTGCTGGAGTCAATCCCAGCCAACACAGGGCGCATTTCGGGAACTTTACATATACAAATATATAGGTGTGTTAAATATTATACCATTTATGTGCATACTGATTGGTGCAAACTGATGTGCTTCATAACTGTGTTATGCAAATGAACCTAACTTATTTAAATTCATTGCTTTGTTTCATTCTCCAGTTTTGTCATTGTGAACTGGCCTATGCAGATGACAGACTCTCTCAAGATTGTTGTAATAAATGATATCCATCTTGGATACATTTATAATAGTAATCCTAATCATTCTTTATTAAGACAGTAATTTAACTGACAGATTTTGGTGCCAAAAACTCCAGATGTCTTAGTTTATATTACATGTTTACGTTCCACTTTTGAACATAAGTTGATCATAACTTGACTAGATTACTGTAACGGTCTCCTCTCATGACTACCCAAAAAAAACATCAGTCGATTGCAACTCGTGCAGAATACAGCTTCCAGAATCTTAAGTAGGAAAAGAAAATTTGAACATATCTCTTCAGTTTTGATGTCACTACATTGATTATCTGTACCATTCAGAATTGGCTTTAAAATGCTGGTTTACAAAGCCTTAAATAATCTCACTCCATCCTATATTTCGGAATGCCTCTCACCTTACGCTCCAGATCGTACTCTTAGATCTTCAAATGAGTGTCTGCTTTTAATTCCAAGAGCTAAACTTAAAAGAAGTGGTGAGGCGGCTTTCTGCTGTTATGAACCTCAAACCTGGAATAGTTTTCCAATAGAAATTCGCCAGGCTAATACAGTGGAGCACTTTTAAAAAACTGCCAGAAACCCAATACTTTAATATGACTTTCTTATAGCTTCATTTTAGTGTAACCCTGATATTATGTACAGTATATTCATTTAAATATTGTTTTTATCAAGGCTGTGCAATCCGTACTAACCCCTACTTTCTCTGTTGTTCTTTTTCCAGTTTTCTGTGGTGCCGATCTGTGCCAACACCACCTGATCAAAGCACCGTCATGTCCCTACATTGATGGATTAAAGGCCAGATGACCATCATCATCTAATTCTTCCACGTGAAGTCTGAAAACCATGAGGACTGATTGAGATCATTGATGTTAGGTAGAGCCCAGTGGGGTGTGGGTGGTCTCGTGGCCTTGGAAACCCTGCAGATTTTGTTTTTTTTTCTCCAGCCCTCTGGAGTTTTTTTTTGTTTGTTTTTTTCTGTCCTCCTGGCCATCGGACCTTACTTTATTCTGTGTTACTTAGTATTGCCTAATCTTATTTTTATGTTTTTATTTTTTGTATAAACTTTTCTTTCTTCATCTTGTAAAGCACTTTGAGCTACATCATTTGTATGAAAATGTGTTACATAAATAAATGTTGTTGTTGTGTAAGAACATTACATTCAATTTTTAAACTCTTCTCTATAACCTATGGAGCTGCTCAGGTTTTCTAATGTTTATTCTCATATCTAATTTCAACCCAAACAAACTGAATAAGCTTGTTTCGCCTAAACATTTACAAAATGTTGGTGTCCACAACTCACATTTTGCATTAAAACATCACAAAAAATATTTAGTTCACCTGCAAGTGCATTTTGTATGTCTGTATGCATTTTCTAGTGTACCTCACACTATTGAATTAAAATATGAATGCTGTCAAAACAAAACAATGCAATTACAAAGACATAGATATTACTTATTCATTTGTCATTTTGTTCCATGTCACAGTTTCACTTTACAAGAGTATTCACATGTCCAGTTGCATATGTGTTGTGTTTTTTAGTTAGTCAGATGACTGACACTGCATGGAGTCAACAAGAGAGGCAGGTGTATGGTGGAGTGGAGACACTTAGGTTCACTCTTATGGAGTCATTTAAATGTTCATCTGTCAGTCTTATTCTGAACTTTGATATCATGGCATTCATGTCAGAAAAGGCCGACTCACAGAGGTACTTAGACCCAAACAAAGCAGACATTTTCAAAGCTGCTTGGTGAAGATTCTTATAGTTATCTGACTCCACTTCTTCTTCTTTAGGGCTGCTACTGTTAGTGGTCGCCACAGAGGATCATCTTGTTCCATATCTTTCTGTTCTCTGCATCTTGTTCTGTTAAACCCATCACCTGTATGTCCTTTGTCACCACATCCATAAACCTTCTCTTAGGCCTTCCTCTTTTCCTCTTGCCTGGCGACTCTATCCTTAGCATCCTTCTCCCAATATACCCAGCATCTCTCCTCTGCACATGTCCAAACCAACGCAATCTTGCCTCTCTGACTTTGTCTCCCAACCGTCCAACTTGAACTGACCCTCTAATGTACTCATTTCTAATCCTTTCCATCCTCGTCACACCCAATGCAAATCTTACCATCTTTAACTCTGCCACCTCCAGCTCTGTCTCCTGCTTTCTGGTCAGTGCCACCGTCTCCAGCCCATATAACATAGCTGGTCTCACTACCGTCCTGTAGACCTTCCCTTTCACTCTTGCTGATACCCGTCTGTCACAAATTACTCCTGATATTCTTCTCCACCCTTTCCACCCTGCCTGCACTCTCTTCTTCACCTCTCTTCCACAATCCCTATTCATCTCTACTGTTGATCCCAAGTATTTTAAAGTCATCCACCTTCGCCAACTCTACTCACTGCATCCTCACCATTCCACTGACCTCCCTCTAATTTACACACATGTATTCTGTCTTGTTCCTACTGACCTTCATTCCTCTCCTCTCTAGAGCATATCTCCACCTCTACAGGGTCTCCTCAACCTGCTCCCTACTATCACTACATATCACAATGTCATCAGCAAACATCATAGTCCACGGGGACTCCTGTCTAATCTCGTCTGTCAACCTGTCCATCACCATTGCAAATAAGAAAGGGCTCAGAGCCGATCCCTGATGTAATCCCGCCTCCACATTGAATGCATCCGTCACTCCTACTGCAGACCTCACCACTGTCACACTTCCCTCGTACATATCCTGTACAACTCTTACATACTTCTCTGCCACTCCTGACTTCCTCATACAATACCACAGCTCCTCTTGAGGCACCCTGTCATATGCTTTCTCCAGGTCCACAAAGACGAAATGCAACTCCTTCTGGCCTTCTCTAAACTTCTCCATCAACATACTCAGAGCAAACATTGCATCTGTGGTGCTCTTTCTTGGCATGAAACCATACTGCTGCTCACTAATCACCTCACTTCCTAACCTAGCTTCCACTGCTCTTTCCCATAACTTCATGCTGTGGCTCATCAATTTTATTCCCCTGTAGTTACTGCAGTCCTGTACATCCCCCTTATTCTTAAATATCGTCACCAGTACACTTCTTCTCCACTCCTCAGGCATGCTCTCACTTTAAAAGATTCCATTAAACAATCTGGTTAAAAACTCCACTGCCATTTCTCCTGAACACCTCCATGCTTCCAGAGGTATGTCATCTATACCAACGGCCTTTCCATTTTTCTTCCTCTTCATAGCTGTCCTTACTTCCTCCTTGCTAATCCGTTGTACTTCCTGATTCACTATCTCCACAACATCCAACTTTTTCTCTCTCTCATTCTCTTCATTCATCAGCCTCTCAAAGTACTCTTTCCATCTGCTCAACACACTCTCCTCGCTTGTGAGTACGTTTCCATCTTTATCCTTTATCACCCTAACCTGCTGCACATTTTTCTCAGCTCAGTCCCTCTGTCTAGCCAATCGGTATAGGTCCTTTTCTCCCTCCTTAGTGTCCCTCCTTAATTATCTGACTCTACTAAGCTTCAGAAATGCTGAGAATGCTGTTGAGACTTTAACTGCACATTATTTTGAAGGTTTACTAATATATAATATATAAAATCCAATGTCTGTCTGTATGTCTGTCCGCTTTTCACAAGAGAACTACTTAATAGATTTAGATCGGGTTTTTTTCTATAATTTGCCTCAACATTCCAGTTGATTTTGAGACTTCTCTCATTTCACTATGTATCATAGTTCACTTGTGGTACCAATTTATTTGCGAAAATCCAAGACACACGCAGCAGGCCGAGGGGAGGTGGGAGGGACCTTCCTCACTCACTCACCAGCTTCTGGGCGTGTACTTTAATTCCGCTTAGGTAGCGAACGAGAGAGCAATTGAATTAAACTTTGTTTGATATTTAAAATAAAGTATTACTTAGGTCTTGATGAGTTTGAGTCCGGATATTCTCTTAAGTGTATGCCACATTGAAAAGATAAATTGCAATTTCGTGATCGTGATTTTGTGTTCAAAGGTCTGTGATATGATTTTTTGAAAAGATCTCCCACCCCTAATTTGACTAATCAAGTTTTCAAATTTATGTATGATTCATTAACCCTTTGGCAAGCTACTTGTTGGAGACCCCTGCTCTATACATACATGTTCAATTTATCAATTAGTACTTGCGATACTGATTCGAGAATGATTCAAGAATGCTAAATAAATATTCTGTTTTATCACTTTGCAAGTCTGCAGGCTCAGTGATAACACGTGTATTGATTTATCAGATCTCTATATGCAGTTATAGTACTCCAGTGACCAGAGAAAATTTTCCATGGCAGAAAAACATTGCAAAATGGACAATAATCCTCACACTGTGAAGAGTGTACTTAGATGAATGGTCAGTGGGCCCCACATAAAATAGATGACCTCTCAATACTCAGTCAGAAAACTGTCATTTTAATCATCTACCATCTGAAGACCACAACATAACTGTGTTAAAAGAGGTACTGTGCTCTTGTTTTTTGGGAATGCATACTGACTAGGTGATTAGAATTGAAAGCAAAGACACTAAATCCAAAGGTTAAGAAAATGCTATAGAATATAAAGGCATTGTGGACAGTGGCTTCTGTCATTAACTAAGAAAATGGAAGTTTAAATAACATTTGTTGGAGAAACATCACAATGGTGGTGAAACTTACTGTTAAGAAGCTGTTGCCTAGAAACACTCTCAGTTATTTGGCCAGTGTTAAGATGTCAGAAGCAACCTTGAACAGGTCACTGCCTATGCTAGTGTCGCACACTTAATGCTTACTCTTACTGGATCAATTTAAAGTTGCCAGTTCACCCAACACATTAGTCTTTGTGGTGTCGGGGGAAAACCAGTTGGGGAACTTGCAAACTTCATATGCCATATATACTCGTGTATAAGTTGAGTCTTGAAATCTGAAAAATCGATCATAAAATCAGATCGCGACTTATGCGGTCTTTCAAAAATACGACATTTGAATTTTTTTTTTACATCTTCTTGCTTCCTCCAATCTCGCACCAGTTTCTCAGACCCAGCGCAGTTACGAATTTCTTTCACCACTTCAATGATATTTAATTTAAAACCATCCATCCACCCATCCATTTTCCAACCCACTGAATCCAATCACAGGGACACGGGGGTCAACTGGAGCCAATCCCAACCAACACGGGGCACAAGGCAGGAACCAATCCTAGGCAGGGTGCCAACCCACCGCAGTAATTTAAAACCAGCTTCATATTTTCTTTTGATCGAATGTGCCATCATAGAAAAGGGAAGCTTTTACGGCAAAGGTGTATGAAAGTGTGAGATACAAAAAAGCACAAAACAGTGCAAATGTCACTTTGGAATAGTTTGGGTATTACCGTGTGGTCACTTAGGCACAATACATAAAAAAAAAAGGTAGTGTGCTTCATGGTTACTCTCTCAGGTGGGTGTTAGCATATCATAATTCCTTGTACCAATAGCGTGAGTTTTCTGCATTCAACTTATATGACCGACATTATAAAATACCAGAAATTATATGATAAAATCAAGCCCTGACTTATCCGCGGGAGAACTTATCCACGAGTATATACGGTATACAGACAAGGAGCACAGGACAAGGTGCAAGGCCACATTACTATCCCCTGTGACATTTTTTCATGCCCAGAATAAAAAATCTCAATTCTGTTTAGCTGCTATGGTAAGTTCTTAGCTATACAACAAAGGTTGTGGCTTTGCTCATGCCCATCTTAACTTATTTCATCCAATGGAACTAAAGAAAGAAGTTTACAAAAGCTGTGTGAGGACTAATATGCTCAATGGCAGTGAGACATGGCTAATGAAGGTGAGACATGAAGCAAAGCTGAAAAGAAAAGAAGATAAGAATGATTGGGTAGATGTGAGTGGATAATGAACACCAAGTTAACAGAAAGACTTCATATGGAGGAGATAGGTGGTGTGCTGAGGAGAAATAAAATATATGGGTATGTGGAATGAAAGAATGAGAATTACTAGGAGAACATTTGCAATGAGGTGGAGGTAGAAGGATAAGGCCCTGAGAGAGGCTGAGACGTACATGTTTGGAAGTGGTGTCAGGTGACGTAAAAGGTAAGAATCTTATTGTACTGTGACAATGAAGTTCAACTTTCTTCATCAGCATACATATTTGTGGAATATGGGAAACATGACAAAAAATGGAACCATACACATGGGGAAAATATACAACTATCACACAGGTGACAAGTCCAGGAAGTGAACCAAAGTGCCTGGAATTGTAAGCTCAAGTTGCCTCCCACCATCTCTCTCCCCTTTCTTCCTCCCATTCTCTCTGTCACTCTCTTCCTCTTTCTTCCTCTGTCTCAATCTATCTCCCTCTTTCTCTGACTCTCTCTCTTTCCCTCCCTCTCTCTTCCCTTACTTTCTCTATCTCTCGCTTTTTCTCTCATTCTGTTCTTATCTATCCCTCCCTTTACACAGCTTCTCTTTCTCTCTCTCTCTCTCTCTCTCTCTCGTTCTTTCTGTTCTTCTCTTGGTTTAATTCCCATTTACAGCCAACACAGGTATGCCGATTATCCCCAACACATCTTGGAGGGACTGGAGCAGAACTGTGTATGGTTGGACAACCTCTGACATGCAGGTATTCATTACATACATTACAATATACAAGAGGGACAGTGATTTTATTGTAATTAAATTTCACATATGTCTACACAATGATTTGAAGTATATTTACTCTTTATCTTTTTGTATCTTATATTTATTCTGTTTTTGTTATTTATTGTGAATTGCTTTTTGAATTTTTAGATTGATGTTCTTTTATGTATCTTAATTGATTTAAAATACCTTGGGCTCAAAAATAAAATCCCAGAATCCTTGTTTTTTCATTATCACATCAGGTTGTTTTAAAGTCAGGAGAGCTCTAAAATGTCTGCCTTGTTCAATGTGTTGCCTAGGATTTATTTAGGCTCCTGTCTCTCTCCATTTAATTTCTTCCAGCTAGTCCCCAAAAAAGAAATTAAGTGTCAAAAGAATGGAAAGGAATCACTGAGGGGTGCCATCACTCAATTATATCAGAATTTGTATTATTTTAAGTGTTTTATTATTCATGAAAAGTCCAGAGAGAAGTTAATTGTGTGACACTAAACTTACAATTTGTGCATGAGCTGACAAGTTGTTCCAGCTCATTTCCTTTCTGTGTGATATGTGTTATGCATGTTGCCATAATTGGTTTGGTTAAATCTGCTGTGACATGCACACCTGCAAAACTTTCTACAACAGCATTTCATAGTGTGACAATCTCAGAAATGTGCCTTGTGTCATGTTTGATTAGCACAATGCCAAGTGTTCTGTGGAGAATGCTAACTCTGATTCACTCTGCTCTACAGATGTGACCATCACAGGGCAGCATTCACGCTTACTAAGTGAAGTCCATGTAAATGCCTGCCAGCTGTTTTCAATTTAGTGGAGTAGTCTTAAATATTCATGATGTCACCTTGTATTGATTCTTCATCCATATTGCTAAACAACACACTGATTAAAAGAGCAATGACCACATGCATTGATGGAGTTCATCAGATTGATATTATTCAACACTCCAGCTTTCTCTCAAACTGTAGAACACCTGACTGATAGAATATGTCACAAACTGGCATGATAACTGCTGGCTGCCACAATTAGTTTCCATATGTGCAACTGTCTCTTATTAAAAAGTTTATCTCATTTAAATAAATGTATATTTTGTAAAATAAAAAAGGGTGTCCCAGTGGTTAGTGATATTGCTTCTTTCACTTTTGAGTTCTGAGTTTGAATTTCAGCCTGAATGAATGTTGTTATATTTGAGCCAGGGCTCCACCTCTGGATTGGATTCATTCAGAATTCTAGTTCTATGTGTTTATTGTACATTTTTTATTTATTTGGATATGTTAATATTGATTTTATTTTTACATTATTCTTTACATTTTATATACCTGTCTTCATTCTTCCGTTATGTGCTTTGTGTCTGTGGATGGTTCCACAGGATGTGGGACCACCTGCCCATCACTATAAGAGAATGCCCACAGCCCCTTTTGATTCACTAGGAGTCGGTGAGTGTTGTGTTGTGATTATTTCTGTGTTGTTGCGATTTCTGGAATTTCTACCTTTTTGCCCAGTTTGTTTTTAACTTTGGATTATTGTATTGGGACTTGTGCTAATCTTTTATTGTATTGAGATCAAATATTTCTCCTTAATACTACTAGCTGGAGTTTAACAGCAACATCTGCCTCTAGTGGCCATTTTTGAAAGTTTTTGGGACCTTGTGTTTGAAAACTTTTGAGTTCATAATAGATGTGTGTGCGTGTGGAGTTTACTAAATCCCATAGATGTGTGGGACAGTTGGACAATGGGTTGGGATCCCTTCCAGAGTTGGGTGCCACCTTTCTACATAAGCAAGTTACGAAGAGAAAGGATGGACATTTTGAACCTGAGATATGAATGTGTGAATAGCCAGATTATAGAGCCCATTTGCTCTCCCTGCATAACTTAAAACTCACATGGCCAGTTCCAGTTATCTGTTTAATGCCTCTGACTTACAGTGTGATCCTGAACAAATCACTTTTAGTTGCCTTTTCTCTAATTGCAAAAATACTGCATGTTGTCTCTCTGTAACTATAAACCACCTTGGGATGGTGTTCACACTAAAAATGCTGTCATGCAGGAGGACATCAGCCAAAGGTATCTCAGGACCAAAGTGGATAAAGACATCTCCAATTTGCTAATCAACAGTATATTTGATACAGTTACTGTTCGTTGGATGTGGGCATTTTTCCTGATTCTCAGAAAACTGCAGTAGTTAAGCCACTAATTGAAAATAAACTTAACACCTCTGTCTCGGATAACTTTAGACCTATCTCTAACCCACCTTTTTAAAGTAAACTTCTAGAAAAAGTTGTTTTCAACAATTAAATGAATACTTGAATAAAAATTGTATTCTGGGTAATTTTCAAATCAACCCATAATAAAAGAAACTGGGCTGGTTAGAGTAGCTAATGACTTTCACCCTAATGCTGAATCAAAGAATCTGTCAGTTCCTGTTCTAATAGACCTGAGCGCAGCATTTGACACCACGGATCACACCATTCTTAGACAGTGTATTGGCCATTCTGGCAGTGCCTTGGGTTGGTTTCACTCTAACATCACAGGAAGACAATTCTTTATTTATTCTTTATTGACCATACATCAAAGATCCGTAAATGTTATGTATTGTGTGCTACAGAGATCTGTTTTGGGTCTCTCAGTATTTTTAATCTACATGCTCCCATTAGACCTGAATATATCAAAATATAAAATGCATTACCACAGTTATGAAGAATACACAAACATGCATTTGTCAATAGGGCCTGGTTACCCTAAATCCTCTGACCCAGTGTCTTACCAGCATCAGTTAATAGATGAGTAAAAATTTTCCTTAAATTTAACAAGAAAAAAAAACAAAAATTTTAATTATAGATAATAAACAAAAAAGTCAGAATCTTAGAAATAAACTAGGCCACATATTTACAAACAGGGCCAGAAGTCAAGAATCTAGGTGTCATTTTAGATTCAGAGCTAAAATCACACATTAAGCATGTATATTGCTAAGACTGCATTCTTTCAGTTAAGGAACATTATAAGAACTACACTAAACCTGCAAGATGCTGAAAAGTTAATCCATGCTTTTATTTTTAGACCTCTAGATCATTGTAATCCATTCCTATCAGGGTTATCTAAAAGGATATAGCTCAGCTATAGATAGTCCAAATTGCAGAAGAAAAAAGAGAAAACCAGAGCGTGTCACTTCAGTCATTACACTTGGCAGCCTGTGTCCTTTGAATTGATTTTAAAATATGTTTAATTGTATATAAAACCTTTTGAAGGGCTTATCCCCCTACGCTCCTAATTGTAATCTTAGATATCCTCTAACACTGACTTGCCCAGTATTCTAGTTAATTTATTAAATTGGGTTTTCTTCTGCCAAATGCAGCCACATTTATTAATGTTCAGCATGCACATCTTCCTTTACATGCAGACGTCAACCTGTGCCAAGACTCTCCATTTCACACCTCCAGCCACAGACCCCAGATGACGTCTCAGGGCCCTGACATTTGGAGCAGCCCTAACAGCGTCTGCAGCTAGACTACTCCTATCCATAAAAAATAAGCAGTAAGCACATTGGTGTATGGAACGCAAACACTGGATACAGGGACCTTGGAAAACACTACCTGGTGATTCACACTAACAGGTGGAAAAAGGTACGAAGAAAATACCACAGGGCAACAACTCATTGGTTGTCAAACATACAGGCCTGTTGTAACGGAGGATGCAGGTAGAGCACTGTCTCTCCCTTAAATCACAACTTTGAACTTTTCTTTCTGAAGAGGTTTTGCTGCGTTTAAATAAATACATGTGAAAATGTGCGATTATCATTATTATTACCAGTGTTGTGCATGAACTAGTTCAAGAGAACATGTTCATTGAACAAGCTCATTTTTCTAAGAACGGTGAACTTAGCGTAACGTATTTGCAAGTGAAGAACTTGTATGTGAGCTAGTTCGGTTTTATATGATATTCTGGATCTGGTTTAGGTCCAGATCAAATGTTTTGCCTTACTCTGTAGGGGTGACGCCGAATCTGAATAAGGTATTCGGAAAGCACAAATAGTGGACGAATTATACGAATATTTTGCCATTTACTTATAAATAACGTAAAATCAAATAAGCACTGTCTGTGTCTGCCTGCTTGTGCTTAAGCTGCACCCCTGCTGACATGAGCACGCCGTGAAGCTCCGCTTTCGCTTTTAGGAAAACGTTGTACTTCGCGAGGACACTTTATATTTTTCCCCATTGGACATGCAATATGTGACACAAATTTTGACTGCAGTGTAATAGGTTAGTTCACCTACACGCTGGTTCCACAGTCACCATTTGTGTCACACAGTTAGAAATAGAGCATCTGTTTAATTTGTTATTTGACCGGGAGGATATTAGCATATTTGGTTAAACGTGTTTGTTGCTGGGTATGACTCAATAAAGTGTATTTTAAATTAAAAAAGTCTTCAAAATTATTGTATTTTATTCAAAAACACTGGAATAGCCTAATATAAGGCATGCAAAATTGAAAAAGGTAAACTCATGGGTCATTTATTCTCACTCCTTAAAAAATACAAAATGAACTGAACATGAAATACTGTAGTTCAAAATTGAAATGATGAACTATGAACGTGAATTTATTCATTTTAATCTGCATGAGCTGAACTTTGAGCTAGTTCTTGTGAAGTGTGAAGTTGTACAACACTGACTATTACTATTAATATTATTATCATTTCATGAATCTGGAATCGATCTGAAAGTTTGAAATCCCCCCTATGGATGTGTGCATAGGTAAGCACTGTGACAGACTGCACCCACTCCAAGTCTGGCTCCTGCCTCACCACCAGTGTTCCTGGCCTTCAGTAATCCTGCAGCCCTGAAATGATTACGCTGTTTTGAGAACATCATTATTATAATTGTTGGTATTATTACTGTGTGTACAAACTATGTTGGCTTAGCAGGTGAGAAATTTGAAAAAAAAAGCTGTTTCAGTACCACTGTATGACAGAACTGAACTAGACAGAATTACTAGCCTTACTGCTTACCTAGCAAAGTATCTTGTCAGTTTATGAATCTTTCAAGCGCTACAGTATGGCAAACACATGTTTCCCAAAGACATCTTAAAAGTCTGAAGATCTTCAGTTTCACATGGAAAAGTACATTTTACCATTTCTCAGTATCCACATTCCAAAAGCCAGAACTAGAGGCAAGATGACGTTAAAAATGAATGATTATAGTCTGCAAGGCTTCGGTTGCCAGCCTGGGTTTTGTTATAAATCATTCATCTATCTAAAAACACTACTTCATAAATAGATCTGAACATTCTAGTGCTCCAAATAGCCTGTTTGGACATTTCAGCTGTTTATAGTCAAAAATACTAAAAAAAAACACACAAGAAATACCAGACTACAAAAAATGCTTCAACCACTACATTTAATATGCCTTATTTTATTGCAATTTAAATTAGCTCCTAGTAAGGAAAGTTACTTAATAAGGTGTTGGGGCCAGGGTTGAATTTGAAGGAATGGAGAAAATGTCAAATATTTTTGCAACCATCTGGTGGTGTTTTGCAGTTGTATGACAGCCTTATTCCACAAGGGTGCTTCACATTTCACACAGTTGTGATAGCCTGGCAGACATGGTGCTGCTGGTGACCTTCCACAGTCATTCCTGTAGGTGTGTACATGTGGCTGTTGATTACAATGTTTTAGAAGGAAGTGGTGGAGAAACAGCAAGGAGCAGCACTAGATTTTAAAATGCTGGTTCAATTCATGGGGCAGCATGGTGGCACAGTGGGTAGTGTTGCTGCCTCGCAGTTAGGAGACCCGGGTTCGCTTCCCGGGTCCTCCCTGCATGGAGTTTGCATATTCTCCCTGTGTGGGTTTCCTCCCACAGTCCAAATACATGCAGTTTAGGTGCATTGGCTATTCTAGCAGACCCTGTAGTTAGGATATAACATGATGGATGGTTCAATTTACACTGCTGATTCACTTTGTGACCTTGAATGAGATAATGCATTTAAAGAAACATACTGTATTAGAGTTCAATATTTGTAATAGTGACTATGGAAAAGATGATAGGTAGAGTGATGATTTTCTGAACATTAAGCAGTTTTACTCTTTCCATTATGCTTATTCTGCATCATTGCATCTAATGCAAAGATAACCCTTGAAATGGCCTGCTGTCCATCGCAGAGCACACACATATGCTATCATACACTGTTAAAAATAATGGCTCTTTGATGGATCCTCGTAGAACCATTGCTTGACAAAGCACCATTTCATTCTGGGAGGGGTGCCTTAACCCACCTTATTGTATCCTCTTGTTCCTATTGTGGCCATTGAGCACTCCATACTCTCACCTTCTGGTAGCATTTTACGGATGTAGACAAGCTGCTGGCATCATTAGTTTTCAAAGTTAAATTGACCAATGCTGGTATTTGCTTACTTAATACATTCTGAATGTCAGACTCTGACTGGTGTTCATTCATCCTTTCTGCTCTGCTTCTTAGCTCGTACAGAGTATAGTATCTAAGAACGGATTTCAAGACTGACAGCTTTGCTCCAGATGGGGTTCTGCTCATCTTCTCGCCTGTTTGTCAAATGGCCTCAAGTGATATGTCTTTCTTACTTCATTTTTGTAATCAGATCCCAGCTGATCCAACAAGCAGTAAGCATATGCCACTTTCTTCTTTTGCGGCATGGCAACAGCTGATATAAAAAGAAGATCATCAGAGCATCGATGATTAGTTTTTATGAAGTGGCTAATAAGGCTGCTTTACGCTTGCAGCCAATCTGAGATGGAGGCACAGAGTATAGTTGCTTCCTCACAGCTCTACAGTCTTGGGATTGAATTCCTGCCAATGAAGAGTTTGGAAATTCACTGTTTTTATAAGTGTTTTTTTTCCTACATCCCAAAGACATGCAGTTTGGTTTAACTGTTAGCTCCAGACAGAGGCGATTCTTGGTACTTTGGGATCTCCAGGCGAAAACTCCATACAACCCTCCAACTCACCCTCCCCTGAGTCTTGACATGGAAAAATGTATTAGTGCAAAGTCTAAATTACAAAGGTCAAGAGGAATAATTTAATAAAGACAGATCCTTTATTTTATTTTTGTGAAAAACACATTAAATAAAACACTGCAATAAATACGTTTGTATAAAACAATTGAAAAATAACAACAGAATAAAATAAATGTTAAAAATCTAAATAAATGAAAAAGTAAATAAAATGCAAATAAGGGTGCACATGGTAAAAAAATAAATACAAATTGCACATTGTAATATTTAAGAAATAAATAAAAACTGCACATAATAGAAATTTCAAAAGAAAAGGGCCCATAAGGATATTGCCACAACTTTGGGCACTTTGGTCACAGCAAATGCAGCTACTATCTCCTAGAGGTCCAAAGACCCTCAAACATTGTTGAAGTTAGAGCTAGGCCTGAAA